>NC_092714.1:32568026-32863026 GCF_047496885.1 Scyliorhinus torazame
GTTACAAGCAGCAGAATGATGCTTGTTACTGTTACTAGCAGCAGAATGATGCTTGTTTCTGTGACTAGCAGCAGTATGATGCTGGTTTCTGTTACATCAGCAGAATGATGCTTGTCATTGGTCCGGCACCAGAATGATGCCTGTTACTGTTATAGCAGCAGAATGATGCTTGTTACTGTTACATCAGCAGAATGATGCATGTTACTGTTATAGCAGCAGAATGATGCGTGTTACTGTTATAGCAGCAGAATGATGCCTGTTACTGTTATAGCAGCAGAATGATGCTTGTTTCTGTTACAGCAACAGAATGATCTGTGTTTCTGTTACAGCAGCAGAATTATGCTTGTTTCTGTTACATCATCAGAATGATGCCTGTTTCTGTTATAGCAGCAGAATGATGCGTGTTTCTGTTATAGCAGCAGGATGATGCTTGTTTCTGTTACATCAGCAGAATGATGCCTGTTACTGTTACAGCAGCAGAATGAATCTTGTTTCTGCAGCAGAATGATGCTTGTTACTGTTACAGCAGCAGAATGATGCATGTTACTGTTACATCAGCAGAATTATGCCTGTTACTGTTATAGCAGCAGAATGATGCTTGTTACTGTTACAGCAGCAGAACAATGCTTGTTTCTGTTATAGCAGCAGAATGATGCATGTTTCTGTCATAGCAGCAGAATGATGCCTGTTACTGTTACAGCAGCAGAATTAAGCTTTTTACTGTTATGACAGCAGAATTATGCGTGTTACTGTATAGCAGCAGAATGATGCCTGTTACTGTTAAAGCGGCAGAATGATGCTTGTTTCTGTAACAGCAGCAGATTGATGCCTGTTACTGTTATAGCAGCAGTATGATGCCTGTTACTGTTACAGCAGCAGAATGATGCCTGTTACTGTTATAGCAGCAGAATGATGCTTGTTTTTGTAACAGCAGCAGAATAATGCTTTTTTCTGTTATAGCAGCAGTATGATACTTGTTACTGTTACAGCAACAGAATGATGCTGGTTTCTGTTATAGCAGCAGAATGATCAGGTGTTACTGTTATAGCAGCAGGATGATGCTTGTTACTCTTATAGCAGCAGAATGATGCTTGTTTCTGTTTCAGGAGCAGAATTATGCTTGTTACTGTTGCTAGCAACAGAATGATGATTGTTTCTGTTTCAGGAGCAGAATGATGCTTGTTACTGTTATTAGCAGCAGAATGATGCTTGTTTCTATTACTAGCAGCAGAATGATGCTTGTTACTGTTTCAGGAGCAGAATGATGCTTGTTACTGTTACAGAAGCAGAATGATGCTTGTTTCTATTACAGCCGCACAATGATGCTTGTTTCTGTTACAGCAGCAGAATAATGCTTGTTTCTGTTACAGCAGCAGAATGATGCTTGTTTCTGTTTCAGGAGCAGAATGATGCTTGTTTCTGTTTCAGGAGCAGAATGATGCTTGTTTCTGTTACAGCAGCAGAATAATGCTTGTTTCTGTTACAGCAGCAGAATGATGCTTGTTTCTGTTTCAGGAGCAGAATGATGCTTGTTTCTGTTACAGCAGAAGAATGATACTTGTTATTGTTACAGAAGCAGAATGATGCTTGTTCTGTTACAGCAGCAGAATGATGCTTGTTTCTGTTTCAGGAGCAGAATGATGCTTGTTACTGTTACTAGCAGCAGAATGATGCTTGTTTCTGTTACAGCAGCAGAATAATGCTTGTTACTGTTACTGGCAGCAGAATGATGCTTGTTTCCATTACTAGCAGCAGAATGATGCTTGTCACTGTTTCAGGAGCAGAATGATGCTTGTTACTGTGACAGAAGCAGAATGATGCTTGTTACTGTTACTAGCAGCAGAATAATGCTTGTTTCTGTTTCAGGAGCAGAATGATGCTTGTTACTGTTACTAGCAGCAGAATGATGCTTGTTTCTGTTTCAGGAGCAGAATGATGCTTGTTACTGTTACTAGCAGCAGAATGATGCTTGTTTCTATTACTAGCAGCAGAATGATGCTTATTACTGTTTCAGGAGCAGAATGATGCTTGTTACTGTTACAGAAGCAGAATGATGCTTGTTTCTGTTACAGCAGCAGAATGATGCTTGTTTCTGTTTCAGGAGCTGAATGATGCTTGTTACTGTGACGAGCAGCAGAATGATGCTTGTTTCTGTTTCAGGAGCAGAATGATGCTTGTTACTGTTACAGAAGCAGAATGATGCTTGTTTCTGTTACAGCAGCAGAATGATGCTTGTTTCTGTTTCAGGAGCAGAATGATGCTTGTTACTGTTACAGAAGCACAATGATGCTTGTTTCTGTTACTAGCAGCAGAATGATGCTTGTTTCTGTTACAGCAGCAGAATAATGCTTGTTTCTGTTGTAGCAGCAGAATGATACTTGTTACTGTTACAGCAACAGAATGAGGCTTGTTTCTGTTATAGCAGCAGAATGATGGTTGTTTCTGTTACATCAGCAGAATGATGCTTGTTACTGTTATAGCAGCAGAATGATGCTTGTTACTGTTATAGCAGCAGAATGATGCTTGTTTCTGTTACATCAGCAGAATGATGCTTGTTTCTGTTACATCAGCACAATGATGCTTGTTACTGTTATAGCACCAGAATGATGCTTGTTTCTGTTATAGCAGCAGAATGATGCTTGTTTCTGTGAAAGCAGCAGAATTATGCATGTTACTGTTACAGCAGCAGAATGAGGCTTGTTTCTGTTACATCAGCAGAATGATGCTTGTTTCTGTTATAGCACCAGAATGATGCTTGTTTCTGTTATAGCAGCAGAATGATGCGTGTTTCTGTTACAGCAGCAGAATGATGCTTCTTACTCTTATAGCAGCAGAATGATGCCTGTTACTGTTACAGCAGCAGCATTAAGCTTTTTACTATTATGACAGCTGAATTATGCTTGTTACTGTTATTTTTTTTTAATTTTTTAATTTTTATAAAATATTTTATTGAAAATTTTTGGTCAACCAACACAGTACATTGTGCATCCTTTACACAATATTATAACAACACAAATAACAATGACCTATTTTATAAACAGAAAATGAATAAATAATAAATAACAAAAATGAAAACTAACCCGAATTGGCAACTGCCTTATCACAAGTAACACTCTCCAAAAATATAATTTAACAGTCCAATATATAATTATATGTAGCAACGACCTATACATATTATACAGTATATATTAACAACCCTGAGAGTCCTTCTGGTTCCTCCCCCCCCCCCTCCCCCCCCCCCCCCCTCCCCCCCACCCCCGATCCTGGGCTGCTGCTGCTGCCTTATTTTTTCCATTCCATATATCTTTCTGCGAGGTATTCGACGAACTGTTGCCACCGCCTGGTGAACCCTTGAGCCGACCCCCTTAGAACGAGCTTAATCTGCTCTAGCTTTATAAACCCTGCCATGTCATTTATCCAGGTCTCCACCCCCGGGGGCTTGGCTTCTTTCCACATTAGCAATATCCTGCACCGGGCTACTACGGACGCAAAGGCCAAAACATCGGCCTCTCTCGCCTCCTGCACTCCCGGCTCTTGTGCAACCCCAAATATAGCCAACCCCCAGCTTGGTTCGACCCGGACCCCCACTACTTTTGAAAGCACCTTTGTCACCCCCGTCCAAAACCCCTGTAGTGCCGGGCATGACCAAAACATATGGGTATGATTCGCTGGGCTTCTCGAGCACGTCGCACACCTATCCTCCACATCAAAAAATTTGCAGAGCCGTGCTCCAGTCACATGCGCCCTCTGTAATACCTTAAACTGAATCAGGCTTAGCCTGGCACACGAGGACGACGGGTTTACCCTGCTTAGGGCATCTGCCCACAGCCCCTCCTCGATCTCCTCCCCCAGCTCTTCTTCCCATTTCCCTTTTAGTTCATCTACCATAGTCTCCCCTTCGTCCCTCATTTCCCTATATATATCTGACACCTTACCATCCCCCACCCATGTCTTTGAGATCACTCTGTCCTGCACCTCTTGTGTCGGGAGCTGCGGGAATTCCCTCACCTGTTGCCTCGCAAAAGCCCTCAGTTGCATATACCTGAATACATTCCCTTGGGGCAACCCATATTTCTCGGTCAGCGCTCCCAGACTCGCGAACTTCCCATCCACAAACAGATCTTTCAGTTGCGTTATTCCTGCTCTTGCCACATTCCATATCCCCCATCCATTCCCCCCGGGGCAAACCTATGGTTGTTTCTTATCGGGGACCCCCCCAAGGCTCCAGTCTTTCCCCTATGCCGTCTCCACTGTCCCCAAATCTTCAGTGTAGCCACCACCACCGGGCTTGTGGTGTAGTTCCTCGGTGAGAACGGCAATGGGGCTGACACCATAGCCTGTAGGCTAGTCCCCCTACAGGACGCCCTCTCTAATCTCTTCCACATCGCTCCCTCCTCCTCTCCCATCCACTTACTCACCATTGAAATATTAGCGGCCCAATAATACTCACTTAGGCTCGGTAGTGCCAGCCCCCCCCTATCCCTGCTACGCTGTAAGAATCCCTTCCTCACTCTCGGGGTCTTCCCGGCCCACACAAAACCCATGATGCTCTTTTCAATCCTTTTAAAAAAAGCCTTCGTGATCACCACCGGGAGGCACTGAAACACAAAGAGGAATCTCGGGAGGACCACCATCTTAACCGCCTGCACCCTCCCTGCCAGTGACAGGGATACCATATCCCATCTCTTGAAATCCTCCTCCATTTGTTCCACCAACCGCGTTAAATTTAACCTATGCAATGTGCCCCAATTCTTGGCTATCTGGATCCCCAGGTAACGAAAGTCCCTTGTTACCTTCCTCAACGGTAGGTCCTCTATTTCTCTACTCTGCTCCCCTGGATGCACCACAAACAACTCACTTTTCCCCATGTTCAATTTATACCCTGAAAAATCCCCAAACTCCCCAAGTATCCGCATTATTTCTGGCATCCCCTCCGCCGGGTCTGCCACATATAGTAACAAATCGTCCACATACAAAGATACCCGGTGTTCTTCTCCTCCTCTAAGTACTCCCCTCCACTTCTTGGAACCCCTCAACGCTATCGCCAGGGGCTCAATCGCCAGTGCAAACAATAATGGGGACAGAGGGCATCCCTGCCTTATCCCTCTATGGAGCCGAAAATATGCAGATCCCCGTCCATTCGTGACCACGCTCGCCATCGGGGCCCTATACAACAGCTGCACCCATCTAACATACCCCTCTCCAAAACCAAATCTCCTCAACACCTCCCACAAATAATCCCACTCCACTCTATCAAATGCTTTCTCGGCATCCATCGCCACTACTATCTCCGTTTCCCCCTCTGGTGGGGGCATCATCATTACCCCTAACAGCCTCCGTATATTCGTGTTCAGCTGTCTCCCCTTCACAAACCCAGTTTGGTCCTCGTGGACCACCCCCGGGACACATTCCTCTATTCTCATTGCCATTACCTTGGCCAGAATCTTGGCATCTACATTTAGGAGGGAAATAGGTCTATAGGACCCGTATTGTAGCGGGTCCTTTTCCTTCTTTAAGAGAAGCGATATCGTTGCTTCAGACATAGTCGGTCCCCTTTCCTTTGCCTCATTAAAGGTCCTCGTCAATACCGGGGCGAGCAAGCCCACATATTTTCTATAGAATTCGACTGGGAATCCATCCGGTCCCGGGGCCTTTCCCGCCTGCATGCTCCTAATTCCTTTCACCACTTCTTCTACCTCGATCTGTGCTCCCAGTCCCACCCTTTCCTGCTCTTCCACCTTGGGAAATTCCAGCCGATCCAAAAAGCCCATCATTCTCTCCCTCCCATCCGGGGGTTGAGCTTCATATAATTTTTTATAAAATGTCTTGAACACTCCATTCACTCTCTCCGCTCCCCGCTCCATCTCTCCTTCCTCATCCTTCACTCCCACTATTTCCCTCGCTGCTCCCCTTTTCCTCAATTGGTGTGCCAGCAACATGCTCGCCTTCTCCCCATATTCGTACTGTACACCCTGTGCCTTCCTCCATTGTGCCTCTGCAGTGCCCGTAGTTAGCAAGTCAAATTCTACATGTAGCCTTTGCCTTTCCCTGTACAGTCCCTCCTCCGGTGCTTCCGCATATTGTCTGTCCACCCTCAAAAGTTCTTGCAGCAACCGCTCCCGTTCCTTACTCTCCTGCTTCCCTTTATGTGCCCTTATTGATATCAGCTCCCCTCTAACCACCGCCTTCAGCGCCTCCCAGACCACTCCCACCTGGACCTCCCCATTATCATTGAGTTCCAAGTACTTTTCAATGCACCCCCTCACCCTTAGACACACCCCCTCATCTGCCATTAGTCCCATGTCCATTCTCCAGGGTGGGCGCCCTCCTGTTTCCTCCCCTATCTCCAAGTCTACCCAGTGTGGAGCGTGATCCGAAATGGCTATAGCCGTATACTCCGTTCCCCTCACCTTCGGGATCAACGCCCTTCCCAGCACAAAAAAGTCTATTCGCGAGTAGACTTTATGGACATAGGAGAAAAACGAGAACTCCTTACTCCTAGGTCTGCTAAATCTCCACGGGTCTACACCTCCCATCTGCTCCATAAAATCTTTAAGTACCTTGGCTGCTGCCGGCCTCCTTCCAGTCCTGGACTTCGACCTATCCAGCCCTGGTTCCAACACCGTATTAAAATCTCCCCCCATTATCAGCTTTCCCATCTCTAGGTCCGGAATGCGTCCTAGCATCCGCCTCATAAAATTGGCATCATCCCAGTTCGGGGCATATACGTTTACCAAAACCACCGTCTCCCCCTGTAGTTTGCCACTCACCATCACGTATCTGCCCCCGTTATCCGCCACTATAGTCTTTGCCTCGAACATTACCCGCTTCCCCACTAATATAGCCACCCCCCTGTTTTTCGCATCTAGCCCCGAATGGAACACCTGCCCCACCCATCCTTTGCGTAGCCTAACCTGGTCTATCAGTTTCAGGTGCGTTTCCTGTAACATAACCACATCTGCCTTAAGTTTCTTAAGGTGTGCGAGTACCCGTGCCCTCTTTATCGGCCCGTTCAGCCCTCTCACGTTCCACGTGATCAGCCGGGTTGGGGGGCTTCCCACCCCCCCCCCCACTTGTTGATTAGCCATCCCCTTTTTCCAGCTCCTCACCCAGTTCCCACGCAGCTGTATCTCCCCCAGGCGGTGCCCCCCGCCCATCCCCTCCCATACCAGCTCCCCCCTCTCCCCAGCAGCAGCAACCCAGTAATCCCCCCCTCCCACCCCCCCGCTAGATCCCCCGCTAGCGTAATTACTCCTCCCATGTTGCTCCCAGAAGTCAGCAAACTCTGGCCGACCTCGGCTTCCCCCCGTGACCTCGGCTCGCACCGTGCGACGCCCCCTCCTTCCTGCTTCTCTATTCCCGCCATGATTATCATAGCGCGGGAACCAAGCCCGCGCTTCTCCCTTGGCCCCGCCCCCAATGGCCAACGCCCCATCTCCTCCACCTCCCCTCCTCCCCCCATCACCACCTGTGGAAGAGAGAAAAGTTACCACATCGCAGGATTAGTACATAAAACTCCTCTTTCCCCCCTTTTTAACCCCCCTCTTCGCCCCCCACATTCGCCCCACCACTTTGTTCAAACGTTCTTTTTAATAACCCGCTCATTCCAGTTTTTCTTCCACAATAAAAGTCCACGCTTCATCCGCCGTCTCAAAGTAGTGGTGCCTCCCTCGATATGTGACCCACAGTCTTGCCGGTTGCAGCATTCCAAATTTTATCTTCTTTTTATGAAGCACCGCCTTGGCCCGATTAAAGCTCGTCCTCCTGCTCGCCACCTCCGCACTCCAGTCTTGATAAACGCGGATCGCCGCGTTCTCCCATTTACTGCTCCGAGTTTTCTTTGCCCATCTAAGGACCATTTCTCTATCCTTAAAACGGAGGAATCTCACCACTATGGCTCTGGGAATTTCTCCTGCTCTCGGTCCTCGCGCCATCACTCGGTATGCTCCCTCCACCTCCAACGGACCCGCCGGGGCCTCCGCTCCCATTAACGAGTGCAGCATCGTGCTCACATATGCCCCGACGTCCGCTCCCTCTGCACCTTCAGGAAGACCAAGAATCCTCAAGTTGTTCCTCCTTGCGTTGTTCTCCAGTGCCTCCAACATTTCCACACATCTTTTCTGATGTGCCTCATACATCTCCGTCTTCACCACCAGGCCCTGTATGTCGTCCTCATTCTCGGCTGCCTTTGCCTTCACGACCCGAAGCTCCCGCTCCTGGGTCTTTTGTTCCTCCTTTAGCCCTTCGATCGCCTGTAGTATCGGGGCCAACAGCTCTTTCTTCATTTCCTTTTTGAGCTCTTCCACACAGCATTTCAAGAACTCTTGTTGTTCAGGGCCCCATGTTAAACTGCCACCATCCGACGCCATCTTGGTTTTTGCTTGCCTTCCTTGCCGCTGTTCTAAAGGATCCACTGCAATCCGGCCACTTTCTCCTCCTTTTTTCATCCGTATCCAGGGGGGATTCCCTTCTGGTTTACCGCACAGTGTTTTTAGCCGTCAAAATTGCCGTTGGGGCTCCTACCAAGAGCCCAAAAGTCTGTTTCACTGGGAGCTGCCGAAACGTGCGACTCAGCTGGTCATCGCCGCACCCGGAAGTCGCTTGTTACTGTTATAGCAGCAGAATGATGCCTGTTACTGTTAAAGCAGCAGAATGATGCTTGTTTCTGTAACAGCAGCAGATTGATGCCTGTTACTGTTAAAGCAGCAGAATGATGCCTGTTACAGTTATAGCAGCAGAATTATGCCTGTTACTGTTATAGCAGCAGAATGATGCTTGTTACTGTTATAACAGCAGAAGGATGCTTGTTACTGTTACAGCAGCAGAATGATGCTTGTTACTGTTATAACAGCAGAAGGATGCTTGTTACAGTTACAGCAGCAGAATGATGCCTGTTACTGTTAAAGCAGCAGAATGATGCCTGTTACAGTTATAGCAGCAGAATGATGCTTGTTTCTGTAACAGCAGCAGATTGATGCCTGTTACTGTTATAGCAGCAGAATGATGCTTGTTACTGTTATAACAGCAGAAGGATGCTTGTTACTGTTACAGCAGCCGAATGATGCTTGTTACTGTTATAACAGCAGAAGGATGCTTGTCACTGTTACAGCAGTAGAATGATGCTTGTTTCTGTTACAGCAGCAGAATGATGCTTGTTACTGTCAGAGCAGCAGAATGATGCTTGTTTCTGTTTCAGGAGCAGAATGATGCTTGTTTCTGTTAAAGCAGCAGAATGATGCATGTTACTGTGAGAGCAGAATGATGCTTGTTACTGTTATAGCAGCAGAATGATGCGTGTTACTGTTACAGCAGCAGAATGATGCATGTTACTGTTATTGCAGCAGAATGATGGTTGTTTCTGTTATAGCAGCAGAATGATGGTTGTTTCTGTTACAGCAGCAGAATGATGGTTATTACTGTTACAGCAGCAGGATGATCTGGTGTTAGTTATAGCAGCAGAATGATGCTTGTTTCTGTTATAACAGCAGAATGATGCCTGTTACTGTTATAGCAGCAGAATGCTGCTTGTTTCTGTTACAGCAGCAGAATGATGCTTGTTTATGTTACAGCAGCAGAACAATGCTTGTGTCTGTTACAGCAGCAGAATGATGGTTATTACTGTTACAGCAGCAGAATGATGCTTGTTTTTGTTGTAGCAGCAGAATGATGCTTGTTACTGTTATAGCAGCAGAATGATGCTTGTTTCTGTTTCAGGAGCAGAATGATGCTTGTTACTGTTATAGCAGCAGGATCATGCTTGTTACTGTTATAGCAGCAGAATGATGCTTGTTTCTGTTTCAGGAGCAGAATGATGCTTGTTACTGTTACTAGCAGCAGAATGATGCTTGTTTCTGTTACTAGCAGTAGAATGATGCTTTTTTCTGTTTCAGGAGCAGATGTATGCTTGTTACTGTTACTAGCAGCAGAATGATGCTTGTTTCTGTTACAGCAGCAGAATGATGCTTGTTTCTGTTACAGGAGCAGAATGATGCTTGTTACTGTTACTAGCAGCAGAACGATGCTTGTTACTGTTACAGAAGCAGAATGATGCTTGTTTCTGTTACAGCAGCAGAATGATGCTTGTTTCTGTTTCGGGAGCAGAATTATGCTTGTTACAGTTACTAGCAGCAGGATGATGCTTGTTTCTGTTACAGCAGATGAATGATGCTTGTTTCTGTTATAACAGCAGAATGATGCTTGTTGCTGTTATAACAGCAGAATGATGCTTATTTCTGTAACAGCAGCAGAATAATGCTTGTTACTGTTACAGGAGCAGAATGATGCTTGTTTATGTTATCGCAGCAGAATGAAGCTTGTTACTGTTACAGCAGCAGAATGATGCTTGTTTCTGTTACAGGAGCAGAATGATGCTTGTTTCTGTTACAGGATCAGAATGATGGTTGTTTCAGTTATAACAGCAGAATGATGCCTGTTACTGTTATAGCAGCAGAATGATGCGTGTTTCTGTTGTAGCAGCAGAATGATGCTTGTTACTGTTATAGCAGCAGAATGAAGCTTATTTCTGTTGTAGCAGCAGAATGATGCTTGTTACTGTTATAGCAGCAGAATGATGCTTGTTTCTGTTATAGCAGCAGAATGATGCTTGTTTCTGTTGTAGCAGCAGAATGATGCTTGTTACTGTTATAGCAGCAGAATGATGCTTGTTATTGTTACAGCAGCAGAATGATGCTGTTACTGTTACATCAGCAGAATGATGCTTGTTTCTGTTATAGCAGCAGAATGAAATGTGTTACTGTTATAACAGCAGAATGATCTGTGTTTCTGTTACAGCAGCAGAATGATGCGTGTTTCTGTTACAGGAGCAGAATGATGCGTGTTTCTGTTACAGCAGAAGAATGATGCTTGTTACTGTTATAACAGCAAAATGAAGCTTATTTCTGGTACATCAGCAGACTGATGCTTGTTACTGTTATAGCAGCAGAATGATGCTTGTTTCTGTTATAACAGCAGAATGATGCTTGTTACTGTTATAGCAGCAGAATGAAGCTTATTTCTGTTACATCAGCAGAATGATGCTTGTTTCTGTTATAACAGCAGAGTGATGCTTGTTTCTGTTGTAGCAGCAGAATGATGCTTGTTACTGTTATAGCAGCAGAATGATGCTTGTTTCTGTTATAGCAGCAGAATGATGCTTGTTTTTGTTGTAGCAGCAGAATGATGCTTGTTACTGTTATAGCAGCAGAATGATGCTTGTTACTGTTACAGCAACAGAATGATGCTGTTACTGTTACATCAGCAGAATGATGCTTGTTTCTGTTATAGCAGCAGAATGAAATGTGTTACTGTTATAGCAGCAGAATGATCTGTGTTACTGTTATAGCAGCAGAATGATGCTTGTTACTGTTACAGCAGCAGAATGATGCTGTTACTGTTACATCAGCAGAATGATGCTTGTTTCTGTTATAGCAGCAGAATGAAATGTGTTACTGTTATAGCAGCAGAATGATCTGTGTTACTGTTATAGCAGCAGAATGATGGTTGTTTCTGTTACAGCAGCAGAATGATGCTGTTACTGTTACAGCAGCAGAATGATGCTTGTTTCTGTTGCAGAAGCTGAATTATCTGTGTTACTGTTATAGCAGCAGAATGATGCTTGTTTCTGTTACAGCAGCAGAATGATGCATGTTACTGTTATAGCAGCAGAATGAAATGTGTTACTGTTATAGCAGCAGAATGATCTGTGTTACTGTTACAGCAGCAGAATGATGGTTGTTTCTGCTACAGCAGCAGAATGATGCTTGTTACTGTTATAACAGCAGAATGATGCTTGTTTCTATTACAGCAGCAGAATGATGCTTGTTTCTGTCACAGCAGCAGAATGATGCATGTTACTGTTACAGCACCAGAATGATGCTTGTTTCTATTACAGCCGCACAATGATGCTTGTTTCTGTTACAGCAGCAGGATGATCTGGTGATACTGTTATAGCAGCAGAATGATGCTTGTTTCTGTTATAACAGCAGAATGATGCCTGTTACTGTTATAGCAGCAGAATGATGCATGTTACTGTTATAGCAGCAGAATGATGCTTGTTTCTGTAACAGCAGCAGAATTATGCTTGTTACTGTTCTAGAAGCAGAATGATGCATGTTACTGTTATAGCAGCAGAATGATGCTTGTTTCTGTTATAGCAGCAGAATGATGCTTGTTTCTGTTAAAGCAGCAGAATGATGCATGTTACTGTGAGAGCAGAATGATGCTTGTTACTGTTATAGCAGCAGAATGATGCGTGTTACTGTTACAGCAGCAGAATGATGCATGTTACTGTTATTGCAGCAGAATGATGGTTGTTTCTGTTATAGCAGCAGAATGATGGTTGTTTCTGTTACAGCAGCAGAATGATGGTTATTACTGTTACAGCAGCAGGATGATCTGGTGTTAGTTATAGCAGCAGAATGATGCTTGTTTCTGTTATAACAGCAGAATGATGCCTGTTACTGTTATAGCAGCAGAATGCTGCTTGTTTCTGTTACAGCAGCAGAATGATGCTTGTTTATGTTACAGCAGCAGAACAATGCTTGTGTCTGTTACAGCAGCAGAATGATGGTTATTACTGTTACAGCAGCAGAATGATGCTTGTTATTGTTACAGCAGCAGAATGATGCTGGTTTCTGTTACAGCAGCAGAATGATGCTTGTTTCTGTTACAGCAGCAGAATGATGCTTGTTTCTGTTACAGCAGCAGAACGATGCTTGGTTCCTTTATAGCAGCAGAATGATGCTTGTTTCTGTTACAGCAGCAGAATGATGCTTGGTTCCTTTATAGCAGCAGAATGATCTGTGTTAATGTTAGAGCAGCAGAATGATGCTTGTTATTGTTACAGCAGCAGAATGATGCTTGTTTCTGTTACAGCAGCAGAATGATGCTTGTTTCCTTTATAGCAGCAGAATGATGCTTGTTACTGTTACAGCAGCAGAATGATCTGTGTTACTGTTATAGCAGCAGAATGACGCTTGCTTCCTTTAGAGCAGCAGAATGATGCTTGTTACTGTTACATCAGCAGAATGATGCTTGTTTCCTTTATAGCAGCAGAATGATGCTTGTTACTGTTCTCGCAGAAGAATGACGCTTGTATCCTTTTTAGAAGCAGAATGATGCTTGTTTCTGTTACAACAGCAGCATGATGCATGTTTCCTTTATAGCAGCAGAATGATGCTTGTTACTGTTCTCGCAGAAGAATGATGATTGTATCCTTTATAGCAGCAGAATGATGCTTGTTTCTGTTATAGCAGCAGAATGATGCTTGTTTCTGTTATAGCAGCAGAATGATGCATGTTACTGTTATAGCAGCAGAATGATGCATGTTACTGTTATAGCAGCAGAATGATGCCTGTTACTGTTATAGCAGCAGAATGATGATTGTTACTGTTATAGCAGCAGAATGATGCTTGTTTCTTTTACAGCAGCAGATTGATCAGTGTTACTGTTATTGCAACAGAATGAAGCTTGTTTCTGTTACAGCAGCAGAATGATGCCTGTTACTGTTATAGCAGCAGAATGATGCCTGTTACTGTTATAGCAGCAGAATGATGCTTGTTTCTGTTATTGCAGCAGAATGATGCTTGTTTCTTTTACAGCAGCAGATTGATCAGTGTTACTGTTATTGCAGCAGAATGGTGCTTGTTTCTGTTATAGCAGCAGAACGATGCCTGTTACTGTTATAGCAGCAGAATGATGCTTGTTACTGTTAAAGCAGCAGAATGATGCTTGTTTCTGTTTTCGCAGCAGAATGATGCTTGTTTCTGTTATAGCAGCAGAATGATGCAGTTACTGTTATAGCAGCAGGATGATGCTTGTTTCTGTTCTAGCAGCAGAATGATGCTTGTTTCTGTTATAGCAGCAGAATGATGCCTGTTACTGTTATAGCAGCAGAATGATGCCTGTTTCTGTTAGAGCAGCAGAATGATGCTTGTTTCTGTTATAGCAGCAGAATGATGCTTGTTTCTGTTACAGCAGCAAAACGATGGTTGTTTCTTTTACAGCAGCAGAATGATGCTTGTTACTGTTACAGGAGCAGAATGATGTGTGTTACTGTTATAGCAGCAGAGTGACGCTTGTTACTGTTATAGCAGCAGAATGACACTTGTTTCCTTTATAGCAGAAGAATGATGCTTGTTTCTGTTACAGCAACAGAATGATGCTTGTTTCTGTTATAGCAGCAGAATGATGCCTGTTACTGTTATAGCAGCAAAATGATGCTTGTTTCTGTTACAGCAGCAGAATGGTCCTTGTTACTGTTATAGCAGCAGAATAATGCTTGTTACTGTTATAGCAGCAGAATGATGCTTGTTCCTGTTACAGGAGCAGAATGATGCGTGTTACTGTTATAGCAGCAGAATGAAATGTGTTACTGTTATTGCAGCAGAATGATCTGTGTTACTGTTATAGCAGCAGAATGATGCTTGTTTCTGTTACAGCAGCAGAATGATGCTTGTTACTGTTATAGCAGCAGAATGAAATGTGTTACTGTTATAGCAGCAGAATGATCTGTGTTACTGTTATAGCAGCAGAATGATCTGTGTTACTGTTACAGCAGCAGAATGATGGTTGTTTCTGCTACAGCAGCAGAATGATGCTTGTTACTGTTATAGCAGCAGAATGATGCTTGTTTTTATTACAGCAGCAGAATGATGCTTGTTACTGTTATAGCAGCAGAATGATGCTTGTTTCTATTACAGCCGCACAATGATGCTTGTTTCTGTTACAGCAGCAGGATGATCTGGTGTTACTGTTATAGCAGCAGACTGATGCTTGTTTCTGTTATAGCAGCAGAATGATGCTTGTTTCTGTTATAGCAGCAGAATGATGCATGTTACTGTTATAGCAGCAGAATGATGCTTGTTACTGTTATAGCAGCAGAATGATGCATGTTACTGTTACAGCAGCAGAATGATGCATGTTACAGTTATTGCAGCAGAATGATGGTTGTTTCTGTTACAGCAGCAGAATGATGTTGTTTCTTTTACTGCAGCAGAATGATCTATGTTACTGTTATTGCAGCAGAATGGTGCTTGTTTCTGTTACAGCAGCAGAATGATGCCTGTTACTGTTATAGCAGCAGAATGATGCCTGTTACTGTTATAGCAGCAGAATGATGCTTGTTTCTGTTATTGCAGCAGAATGATGCTTGTTTCTTTTACAGCAGCAGAATGATCAGTGTTACTGTTATTGCAGCAGAATGGTGCTTGTTTCTGTTATAGCAGCAGAATGATGCCTGTTACTGTTATAGCAGCAGAATGATGCTTGTTACTGTTAAAGCAGCAGAATGATGCTTGTTACTGTTAAAGCAGCAGAATGATGCTTGTTTCTGTTATAGCAGCAGAATGATGCAGTTACTGTTATAGCAGCAGGATGATGCTTGTTTCTGTTCTAGCAGCAGAATGATGCTTGTTTCTGTTATAGCAGCAGAATGATGCCTGTTACTGTTATAGCAGCAGAATGATGCCTGTTTCTGTTACAGCAGCAGAATGATGCTTGTTTCTGTTATAGCAGCAGAATGATGCTTGTTTCTGTTACAGCAGCAGAATGATGGTTGTTTCTGTTACAGCAGCAGAATGATGCTTGTTACTGTTCCAGCAGCAGAATGATCAGCGTTACTGTGATAGGAGCAGAATGAGGTTTGTTTCTGTTGGAGCAGCAGAATGATGCTTGTTACTGTTACAGGAGCAGAATGACGTGTGTTACTGTTATAGCAGCAGAGTGACGCTTGTTACGGTTATAGCAGCAGAATGACACTTGTTTCCTTTATAGCAGAAGAATGATGCTTGTTTCTGTTACAGCAACAGAATGATGCTTGTTTCTGTTATAGCAGCAGAATGATGCCTGTTACTGTTATAGCAGCAAAATGATGCTTGTTTCTGTTACAGCAGCAGAATGATGCCTGTTACTGTTATAGCAGCAGAATGATGCCTGTTACTGTTATAGCAGCAGAATGATGCCTGTTACTGTTATAGCAGCAGAATGATGCTTGTTACTGTTATAGCAGCAGAATGATGCATGTTACTGTTACAGCAGCAGAATGATGCATGTTACAGTTATTGCAGCAGAATGATGGTTGTTTCTGTTACAGCAGCAGAATGATGGTTGTTTCTTTTACTGCAGCAGAATGATCAGTGTTACTGTTATTGCAGCAGAATGGTGCTTGTTTCTGTTACAGCAGCAGAATGATGCCTGTTACTGTTATAGCAGCAGAATGATGCCTGTTACTGTTATAGCAGCAGAATGATGCTTGTTTCTGTTATTGCAGCAGAACGATGCCTGTTACTGTTATAGCAGCAGAATGATGCTTGTTACTGTTCTAGCAGCAGAATGATGCTTGTTTCTTTTACAGCAGCAGAATGATCAGTGTTACTGTTATTGCAGCAGAATGGTGCTTGTTTCTGTTATAGCAGCAGAACGATGCCTGTTACTGTTATAGCAGCAGAATGATGCTTGTTACTGTTAAAGCAGCAGAATGATGCTTGTTTCTGTTTTCGCAGCAGAATGATGCTTGTTTCTGTTATAGCAGCAGAATGATGCAGTTACTGTTATAGCAGCAGGATGATGCTTGTTTCTGTTCTAGCAGCAGAATGATACTTGTTTCTGTTATAGCAGCAGAATGATGCCTGTTACTGTTATAGCAGCAGAATGATGCCTGTTTCTGTTAGAGCAGCAGAATGATGCTTGTTTCTGTTATAGCAGCAGAATGATGCTTGTTTCTGTTACAGCAGCAGAATGATGGTTGTTTCTGTTACAGCAGCAGAATGATGCTTGTTTCTGTTATAGCAGCAGAATGATGCTTGTTTCTGTTACAGCAGCAGAATGATGGTTGTTACTGTTATAGCAGCAGAATGATGCCTGTTTCTGTTACACCAGCAGAATGATGCTTGTTTCTGTTATAGCAGCAGAATGATGCTTGTTTCTGTTACAGCAGCAGAATGATGGTTGTTTCTGTTACAGCAGCAGAATGGTGCTTGTTTCTGTTACAGCAGCAGAATGATGCCTGTTACTGTTATAGCAGCAGAATGATGCCTGTTACTGTTATAGCAGCAGAATGATGCTTGTTTCTGTTATTGCAGCAGAATGATGCTTGTTTCTTTTACAGCAGCAGAATGATCAGTGTTACTGTTATTGCAGCAGAATGGTGCTTGTTTCTGTTATAGCAGCAGAATGATGCCTGTTACTGTTATAGCAGCAGAATGATGCTTGTTACTGTTAAAGCAGCAGAATGATGCTTGTTTCTGTTATTGCAGCAGAATGATGCTTGTTTCTGTTATAGCAGCAGAATGATGCAGCTACTGTTATAGCAGCAGGATGATGCTTGTTTCTGTTCTAGCAGCAGAATGATGCTTGTTTCTGTTATAGCAGCAGAATGATGCCTGTTACTGTTATAGCAGCAGAATGATGCCTGTTTCTGTTACAGCAGCAGAATGATGCTTGTTTCTGTTATAGCAGCAGAATGATGTTTGTTTCTGTTACAGCAGCAGAATGATGGTTGTTTCTGTTACAGCAGCAGAATGATGCTTGTTACTGTTCCAGCAGCAGAATGATCAGCGTTACTGTGATAGGAGCAGAATGAGGTTTGTTTCTGTTGGAGCAGCAGAATGATGCTTGTTACTGTTACAGGAGCAGAATGATGTGTGTTACTGTTATAGCAGCAGAGTGACGCTTGTTACTGTTATAGCAGCAGAATGACACTTGTTTCCTTTATAGCAGAAGAATGATGCTTGTTTCTGTTACAGCAACAGAATGATGCTTGTTTCTGTTATAGCAGCAGAATGATGCCTGTTACTGTTATAGCAGCAAAATGATGCTTGTTTCTGTTACAGCAGCAGAATGATGCCTGTTACTGTTATAGCAGCAGAATGATGCCTGTTACTGTTATAGCAGCAGAATGATGCCTGTTACTGTTATAGCAGCAGAATGATGCTTGTTACTGTTATAGCAGCAGAATGATGCATGTTACTGTTACAGCAGCAGAATGATGCATGTTACAGTTATTGCAGCAGAATGATGGTTGTTTCTGTTACAGCAGCAGAATGATGGTTGTTTCTTTTACTGCAGCAGAATGATCAGTGTTACTGTTATTGCAGCAGAATGGTGCTTGTTTCTGTTACAGCAGCAGAATGATGCCTGTTACTGTTATAGCAGCAGAATGATGCCTGTTACTGTTATAGCAGCAGAATGATGCTTGTTTCTGTTATTGCAGCAGAACGATGCCTGTTACTGTTATAGCAGCAGAATGATGCTTGTTACTGTTCTAGCAGCAGAATGATGCTTGTTTCTTTTACAGCAGCAGAATGATCAGTGTTACTGTTATTGCAGCAGAATGATGCTTGTTTCTGTTACAGCAACAGAATGATGCTTGTTTCTGTTACAGCAGCAGAATGATGCCTGTTACTGTTATAGCAGCAAAATGATGCTTGTTTCTGTTACAGCAGCAGAATGATGCCTGTTACTGTTATAGCAGCAGAATGATGCCTGTTACTGTTATAGCAGCAGAATGATGCCTGTTACTGTTATAGCAGCAGAATGATGCTTGTTACTGTTATAGCAGCAGAATGATGCATGTTACTGTTACAGCAGCAGAATGATGCATGTTACAGTTATTGCAGCAGAATGATGGTTGTTTCTGTTACAGCAGCAGAATGATGGTTGTTTCTTTTACTGCAGCAGAATGATCAGTGTTACTGTTATTGCAGCAGAATGGTGCTTGTTTCTGTTACAGCAGCAGAATGATGCCTGTTACTGTTATAGCAGCAGAATGATGCCTGTTACTGTTATAGCAGCAGAATGATGCTTGTTTCTGTTATTGCAGCAGAACGATGCCTGTTACTGTTATAGCAGCAGAATGATGCTTGTTACTGTTTTAGCAGCAGAATGATGCTTGTTTCTTTTACAGCAGCAGAATGATCAGTGTTACTGTTATTGCAGCAGAATGGTGCTTGTTTCTGTTATAGCAGCAGAACGATGCCTGTTACTGTTATAGCAGCAGAATGATGCTTGTTACTGTTAAAGCAGCAGAATGATGCTTGTTTCTGTTATAGCAGCAGAATGATGCAGTTACTGTTATAGCAGCAGGATGATGCTTGTTTCTGTTCTAGCAGCAGAATGATACTTGTTTCTGTTATAGCAGCAGAATGATGCCTGTTACTGTTATAGCAGCAGAATGATGCCTGTTTCTGTTACAGCAGCAGAATGATGCTTGTTTCTGTTATAGCAGCAGAATGATGCTTGTTTCTGTTACAGCAGCAGAATGATGGTTGTTTCTGTTACATAGCAGAATGATGCTTGTTACTGTTCCAGCAGCAGAATATTCAGCGTTACTGTGATAGGAGCAGAATGAGGTTTGTTTCTGTTGGAGCAGCAGAATGATGCTTGTTACTGTTACAGGAGCAGAATGATGTGTGTTACTGTTATAGCAGCAGAGTGACGCTTGTTACTGTTATAGCAGCAGAATGACACTTGTTTCCTTTATAGCAGAAGAATGATGCTTGTTTCTGTTACAGCAACAGAATGATGCTTGTTTCTGTTATAGCAGCAGAATGATGCCTGTTACTGTTATAGCAGCAAAATGATGCTTGTTTCTGTTACAGCAGCAGAATGGTCCTTGTTACTGTTATAGCAGCAGAATAATGCTTGTTACTGTTATAGCAGCAGAATGATGCTTGTTCCTGTTACAGGAGCAGAATGATGTGTGTTACTGTTATTGCAGCAGAATGACGCTTGTTTCCTTTATAGCAGAAGAATGATGCTTGGTTCTGTTACAGCAACAGAATGATGCTTGTTTCTGTTATAGCAGCAGAATGATTCATGTTACTGTTATAGCAGCAAAATGATGCTTGTTTCTGTTACAGCAGCAGAATGATGCTTGTTTCCGTTACAGCAGCAGAATGATGCTTGTTTCTGCTACAGCAGCCGATTGATGCTTGTTACTGTTGTAGCAGCAGATTGATGCCTGTTACTATTATTGCTGAAGAATGATGCTTGTTTATGAAACAGCAGCAAAATAATGCTTGTTACTAGCAGCAGAATGATGCCTGTTTGTTACGACAGCAGAATAATGCTTGTTACTATTGCAGAAGCAGCATGATGCGAGTTTCTGTGGTAGCAGCATAATAATGCGTGTTACTGTTATAGCAGCAGAATAATGTATGTTACTGATTTCGCAGCAAATTATGCTTATTTCTGTTACAGCAGCAGAATGATGCCTGTTACTGTTACAGGAGCAGAATGATGCTTGTTCCTGTTATTGCAGCAGAAAGATACCTGTTTCTGTTATAGCAGCAGAATGATGCGTGTTTGTGTTATAACAGCAGGATGATGCGTGTTACTGTTATAACAGCAGAATGAAGCTTTAAACTGTTATGACAGCAAAATTATGCTTGTTACTGTTGTAGCAGCAGAATGATGCTTGTTACTGTTACAGCAGCGGAATGATGCTTGTTACTGTTATGACAGCAGAATGATGCTTGTTACTGTTATAGCAGCAGAATGATGCTTGTTACTATTACAGCAGCAGAATGATGCTTGTTACTGTTATAGCAGCAGAATGATGCTTGTTACTGTTATGACAGCAGAATGCTGCTTGTTACTGTTATAGCAGAAGAATGATGCTTGTTACTGTTATGACAGCAGAATGATGCTTGTTTCTGTTACAGCACCAGAATGCTGCTTGTTACTGTTACAGCAGCAGAATGATGCTTGTTACTGTTATGACAGCAGAATGATGCTTGTTACTGTTATAGCAGCAGAATAATGCTTGTTACTGTTTTGCAGCAGAATGAAGCTTTTTACTGTTATGACAGCAGAATGCTGCTTGTTACTGTTATAGCAGCAGAATGATGCTTGTTACTGTTATGACAGGAGAATGCTGCTTGTTACTGTTACAGCAGCAGAATGATGCTTGTTACTGTTACAGCAGCAGAATGATGCTTGTTATTGTTATGACAGCAGAATGCTGCTTGTTACTGTTATAGCAGCAGAAGGATGCTTGTTACTGTTATGACAGCAGAATGCTGCTTGTTACTGTTATAGCAGCAGAATGATGCTTGTTACTGTTACAGCAGCAGAATGATGCTTGTTACTGTTATGACAGCAGAATGATGCTTCTTACTGTTACAGCAGCAGAATGATGCTTGTTACTGTTGACAGCAGAATACTGCGTGTTACTGTTATAGCAGCAGAATGATGCCCCTTTCTGTTATGGCTGGTTTAGCACAGTGGGCTAAACAGCTGGCTTGTAATGCGGAACGAGGCAGCAGCTCGGGTTGAAATCCCATACCGACCTCCCCGAACAAGCGCCGGAATATGTCGACTAGGAGATTTTCACAATAACTTCATTGAAGCTTCCTTGTAACAATAACCAATTATTATTATGATGCTTGTTTCTATTACAGCAGCAGAATGATGGTTGTTTCTTTTACTGCAGCAGAATGATCAGTGTTACTGTTATTGCAGCAGAATGGTGCTTGTTTCTGTTACAGCAGCAGAATGATGCCTGTTACTGTTATAGCAGCAGAATGATGCCTGTTACTGTTATAGCAGCAGAATGATGCTTGTTTCTGTTATTGCAGCAGAACGATGCCTGTTACTGTTATAGCAGCAGAATGATGCTTGTTACTGTTATAGCAGCAGAATGATGCATGTTACTGTTACAGCAGCAGAATGATGCATGTTACAGTTATTGCAGCAGAATGATGGTTGTTTCTGTTACAGCAGCAGAATGATGGTTGTTTCTTTTACTGCAGCAGAATGATCAGTGTTACTGTTATTGCAGCAGAATGGTGCTTGTTTCTGTTACAGCAGCAGAATTATGCCTGTTACTGTTATAGCAGCAGAATGATGCCTGTTACTGTTATAGCAGCAGAATGATGCTTGTTTCTGTTATTGCAGCAGAACGATGCCTGTTACTGTTATAGCAGCAGAATGATGCTTGTTACTGTTCTAGCAGCAGAATGATGCTTGTTTCTTTTACAGCAGCAGAATGATCAGTGTTACTGTTATTGCAGCAGAATGGTGCTTGTTTCTGTTATAGCAGCAGAACGATGCCTGTTACTGTTATAGCAGCAGAATGATGCTTGTTACTGTTAAAGCAGCAGAATGATGCTTGTTTCTGTTTTCGCAGCAGAATGATGCTTGTTTCTGTTATAGCAGCAGAATGATGCAGTTACTGTTATAGCAGCAAGATGATGCTTGTTTCTGTTCTAGCAGCAGAATGATACTTGTTTCTGTTATAGCAGCAGAATGATGCCTGTTACTGTTATAGCAGCAGAATGATGCCTGTTTCTGTTACAGCAGCAGAATGATGCTTGTTTCTGTTATAGCAGCAGAATGATGGTTGTTTCTGTTACAGCAGCAGAATGATGCTTGTTTCTGTTATAGCAGCAGAATGATGCTTGTTTCTGTTACAGCAGCAGAATGATGGTTGTTACTGTTATAGCAGCAGAATGATGCCTGTTTCTGTTACAGCAGCAGAATGATGCTTGTTTCTGTTATAGCAGCAGAATGATGCTTGTTTCTGTTACAGCAGCAGAATGATGGTTGTTTCTGTTACAGCAGCAGAATGGTGCTTGTTTCTGTTACAGCAGCAGAATGATGCCTGTTACTGTTATAGCAGCAGAATGATGCCTGTTACTGTTATAGCAGCAGAATGATGCTTGTTTCTGTTATTGCAGCAGAATGATGCTTGTTTCTTTTACAGCAGCAGAATGATCAGTGTTACTGTTATTGCAGCAGAATGGTGCTTGTTTCTGTTATAGCAGCAGAATGATGCCTGTTACTGTTATAGCAGCAGAATGATGCTTGTTACTGTTAAAGCAGCAGAATGATGCTTGTTTCTGTTATTGCAGCAGAATGATGCTTGTTTCTGTTATAGCAGCAGAATGATGCAGCTACTGTTATAGCAGCAGGATGATGCTTGTTTCTGTTCTAGCAGCAGAATGATGCTTGTTTCTGTTATAGCAGCAGAATGATGCCTGTTACTGTTATAGCAGCAGCATGATGCCTGTTTCTGTTACAGCAGCAGAATGATGCTTGTTTCTGTTATAGCAGCAGAATGATGCTTGTTTCTGTTACAGCAGCAGAATGATGGTTGTTTCTGTTACAGCAGCAGAATGATGCTTGTTACTGTTCCAGCAGCAGAATGATCAGCGTTACTGTGATAGGAGCAGAATGAGGTTTGTTTCTGTTGGAGCAGCAGAATGATGCTTGTTACTGTTACAGGAGCAGAATGATGTGTGTTACTGTTATAGCAGCAGAGTGACGCTTGTTACTGTTATAGCAGCAGAATGACACTTGTTTCCTTTATAGCAGAAGAATGATGCTTGTTTCTGTTACAGCAACAGAATGATGCTTGTTTCTGTTATAGCAGCAGAATGATGCCTGTTACTGTTATAGCAGCAAAATGATGCTTGTTTCTGTTACAGCAGCAGAATGATGCCTGTTACTGTTATAGCAGCAGAATGATGCCTGTTACTGTTATAGCAGCAGAATGATGCCTGTTACTGTTATAGCAGCAGAATGATGCTTGTTACTGTTATAGCAGCAGAATGATGCATGTTACTGTTACAGCAGCAGAATGATGCATGTTACAGTTATTGCAGCAGAATGATGGTTGTTTCTGTTACAGCAGCAGAATGATGGTTGTTTCTTTTACTGCAGCAGAATGATCAGTGTTACTGTTATTGCAGCAGAATGGTGCTTGTTTCTGTTACAGCAGCAGAATGATGCCTGTTACTGTTATAGCAGCAGAATGATGCCTGTTACTGTTATAGCAGCAGAATGATGCTTGTTTCTGTTATTGCAGCAGAACGATGCCTGTTACTGTTATAGCAGCGGAATGATGCTTGTTACTGTTCTAGCAGCAGAATGATGCTTGTTTCTTTTACAGCAGCAGAATGATCAGTGTTACTGTTATTGCAGCAGAATGATGCTTGTTTCTGTTACAGCAACAGAATGATGCTTGTTTCTGTTACAGCAGCAGAATGATGCCTGTTACTGTTATAGCAGCAAAATGATGCTTGTTTCTGTTACAGCAGCAGAATGATGCCTGTTACTGTTATAGCAGCAGAATGATGCCTGTTACTGTTATAGCAGCAGAATGATGCCTGTTACTGTTATAGCAGCAGAATGATGCTTGTTACTGTTATAGCAGCAGAATGATGCATGTTACTGTTACAGCAGCAGAATGATGCATGTTACAGTTATTGCAGCAGAATGATGGTTGTTTCTGTTACAGCAGCAGAATGATGGTTGTTTCTTTTACTGCAGCAGAATGATCAGTGTTACTGTTATTGCAGAAGAATGGTGCTTGTTTCTGTTACAGCAGCAGAATGATGCCTGTTACTGTTATAGCAGCAGAATGATGCCTGTTACTGTTATAGCAGCAGAATGATGCTTGTTTCTGTTATTGCAGCAGAACGATGCCTGTTACTGTTATAGCAGCAGAATGATGCTTGTTACTGTTTTAGCAGCAGAATGATGCTTGTTTCTTTTACAGCAGCAGAATGATCAGTGTTACTGTTATTGCAGCAGAATGGTGCTTGTTTCTGTTATAGCAGCAGAACGATGCCTGTTACTGTTATAGCAGCAGAATGATGCTTGTTACTGTTAAAGCAGCAGAATGATGCTTGTTTCTGTTATAGCAGCAGAATGATGCAGTTACTGTTATAGCAGCAGGATGATGCTTGTTTCTGTTCTAGCAGCAGAATGATACTTGTTTCTGTTATAGCAGCAGAATGATGCCTGTTACTGTTATAGCAGCAGAATGATGCCTGTTTCTGTTACAGCAGCAGAATGATGCTTGTTTCTGTTATAGCAGCAGAATGATGCTTGTTTCTGTTACAGCAGCAGAATGATGGTTGTTTCTGTTACAGCAGCAGAATGATGCTTGTTACTGTTCCAGCAGCAGAATGATCAGCGTTACTGTGATAGGAGCAGAATGAGGTTTGTTTCTGTTGGAGCAGCAGAATGATGCTTGTTACTGTTACAGGAGCAGAATGATGTGTGTTACTGTTATAGCAGCAGAGTGACGCTTGTTACTGTTATAGCAGCAGAATGACACTTGTTTCCTTTATAGCAGAAGAATGATGCTTGTTTCTGTTACAGCAACAGAATGATGCTTGTTTCTGTTATAGCAGCAGAATGATGCCTGTTACTGTTATAGCAGCAAAATGATGCTTGTTTCTGTTACAGCAGCAGAATGGTCCTTGTTACTGTTATAGCAGCAGAATAATGCTTGTTACTGTTATAGCAGCAGAATGATGCTTGTTCCTGTTACAGGAGCAGAATGATGTGTGTTACTGTTATTGCAGCAGAATGACGCTTGTTTCCTTTATAGCAGAAGAATGATGCTTGTTTCTGTTACAGCAACAGAATGATGCTTGTTTCTGTTATAGCAGCAGAATGATTCATGTTACTGTTATAGCAGCAAAATGATGCTTGTTTCTGTTACAGCAGCAGAATGATGCTTGTTTCCGTTACAGCAGCAGAATGATGCTTGTTTCTGCTACAGCAGCCGATTGATGCTTGTTACTGTTGTAGCAGCAGATTGATGCCTGTTACTGTTATTGCTGAAGAATGATGCTTGTTTATGAAACAGCAGCAAAATAATGCTTGTTACTAGCAGCAGAATGATGCCTGTTTGTTACGACAGCAGAATAATGCCTGTTACTATTGCAGCAGCAGCATGATGCGAGTTTCTGTGGTAGCAGCATAATAATGCGTGTTACTGTTATAGCAGCAGAATAATGTATGTTACTGATTTCGCAGCAAATTATGCTTATTTCTGTTACAGCAGCAGAATGATGCCTGTTACTGTTACAGGAGCAGAATGATGCTTGTTCCTGTTATTGCAGCAGAAAGATACCTGTTTCTGTTATAGCAGCAGAATGATGCGTGTTTGTGTTATAACAGCAGAATGATGCGTGTTACTGTTATAACAGCAGAATGAAGCTTTATACTGTTATGACAGCAAAATTATGCTTGTTTCTGTTATAGCAGCAGAATGATGCTTGTTTCTGTTACAGCAGCAGAATGATGGTTGTTTCTGTTACAGCAGCAGAATGGTGCTTGTTTCTGTTACAGCAGCAGAATGATGCCTGTTACTGTTATAGCAGCAGAATGATGCCTGTTACTGTTATAGCAGCAGAATGATGCTTGTTTCTGTTATTGCAGCAGAATGATGCTTGTTTCTTTTACAGCAGCAGAATGATCAGTGTTACTGTTATTGCAGCAGAATGGTGCTTGTTTCTGTTATAGCAGCAGAATGATGCCTGTTACTGTTATAGCAGCAGAATGATGCTTGTTACTGTTAAAGCAGCAGAATGATGCTTGTTTCTGTTATTGCAGCAGAATGATGCTTGTTTCTGTTATAGCAGCAGAATGATGCAGCTACTGTTATAGCAGCAGGATGATGCTTGTTTCTGTTCTAGCAGCAGAATGATGCTTGTTTCTGTTATAGCAGCAGAATGATGCCTGTTACTGTTATAGCAGCAGAATGATGCCTGTTTCTGTTACAGCAGCAGAATGATGCTTGTTTCTGTTCTAGCAGCAGAATGATGCTTGTTTCTGTTACAGCAGCAGAATGATGGTTGTTTCTGTTACAGCAGCAGAATGATGCTTGTTACTGTTCCAGCAGCAGAATGATCAGCGTTACTGTGATAGGAGCAGAATGAGGTTTGTTTCTGTTGGAGCAGCAGAATGATGCTTGTTACTGTTACAGGAGCAGAATGATGTGTGTTACTGTTATAGCAGCAGAGTGACGCTTGTTACTGTTATAGCAGCAGAATGACACTTGTTTCCTTTATAGCAGAAGAATGATGCTTGTTTCTGTTACAGCAACAGAATGATGCTTGTTTCTGTTATAGCAGCAGAATGATGCCTGTTACTGTTATAGCAGCAAAATGATGCTTGTTTCTGTTACAGCAGCAGAATGATGCCTGTTACTGTTATAGCAGCAGAATGATGCCTGTTACTGTTATAGCAGCAGAATGATGCCTGTTACTGTTATAGCAGCAGAATGATGCTTGTTACTGTTATAGCAGCAGAATGATGCATGTTACTGTTACAGCAGCAGAATGATGCATGTTACAGTTATTGCAGCAGAATGATGGTTGTTTCTGTTACAGCAGCAGAATGATGGTTGTTTCTTTTACTGGAGCAGAATGATCAGTGTTACTGTTATTGCAGCAGAATGGTGCTTGTTTCTGTTACAGCAGCAGAATGATGCCTGTTACTGTTATAGCAGCAGAATGATGCCTGTTACTGTTATCGCAGCAGAATGATGCTTGTTTCTGTTATTGCAGCAGAACGATGCCTGTTACTGTTATAGCAGCAGAATGATGCTTGTTACTGTTCTAGCAGCAGAATGATGCTTGTTTCTTTTACAGCAGCAGAATGATCAGTGTTACTGTTATTGCAGCAGAATGATGCTTGTTTCTGTTACAGCAACAGAATGATGCTTGTTTCTGTTACAGCAGCAGAATGATGCCTGTTACTGTTATAGCAGCAAAATGATGCTTGTTTCTGTTACAGCAGCAGAATGATGCCTGTTACTGTTATAGCAGCAGAATGATGCCTGTTACTGTTATAGCAGCAGAATGATGCTTGTTACTGTTATAGCAGCAGAATGATGCATGTTACTGTTACAGCAGCAGAATGATGCATGTTACAGTTATTGTAGCAGAATGATGGTTGTTTCTGTTACAGCAACAGAATGATGGTTGTTTCTTTTACTGCAGCAGAATGATCAGTGTTACTGTTATTGCAGCAGAATGGTGCTTGTTTCTGTTACAGCAGCAGAATGATGCCTGTTACTGTTATAGCAGCAGAATGATGCCTGTTACTGTTATAGCAGCAGAATGATGCTTGTTTCTGTTATTGCAGCAGAACGATGCCTGTTACTGTTATAGCAGCAGAATGATGCTTGTTACTGTTTTAGCAGCAGAATGATGCTTGTTTCTTTTACAGCAGCAGAATGATCAGTGTTACTGTTATTGCAGCAGAATGGTGCTTGTTTCTGTTATAGCAGCAGAACGATGCCTGTTACTGTTATAGCAGCAGAATGATGCTTGTTACTGTTAAAGCAGCAGAATGATGCTTGTTTCTGTTATAGCAGCAGAATGATGCAGTTACTGTTATAGCAGCAGGATGATGCTTGTTTCTGTTCTAGCAGCAGAATGATACTTGTTTCTGTTATAGCAGCAGAATGATGCCTGTTACTGTTATAGCAGCAGAATGATGCCTGTTTCTGTTACAGCAGCAGAATGATGCTTGTTTCTGTTATAGCAGCAGAATGATGCTTGTTTCTGTTACAGCAGCAGAATGATGGTTGTTTCTGTTACAGCAGCAGAATGATGCTTGTTACTGTTCCAGCAGCAGAATGATCAGCGTTACTGTGATAGGAGCAGAATGAGGTTTGTTTCTGTTGGAGCAGCAGAATGATGCTTGTTACTGTTACAGGAGCAGAATGATGTGTGTTACTGTTATAGCAGCAGAGTGACGCTTTGTACTGTTATAGCAGCAGAATGACACTTGTTTCCTTTATAGCAGAAGAATGATGCTTGTTTCTGTTACAGCAACAGAATGATGCTTGTTTCTGTTATAGCAGCAGAATGATGCCTGTTACTGTTATAGCAGCAAAATGATGCTTGTTTCTGTTACAGCAGCAGAATGATGCCTGTTACTGTTATAGCAGCAGAATGATGCCTGTTACTGTTATAGCAGCAGAATGATGCCTGTTACTGTTATAGCAGCAGAATGATGCTTGTTACTGTTATAGCAGCAGAATGATGCATGTTACTGTTACAGCAGCAGAATGATGCATGTTACAGTTATTGCAGCAGAATGATGGTTGTTTCTGTTACAGCAGCAGAATGATGGTTGTTTCTTTTACTGCAGCAGAATGATCAGTGTTACTGTTATTGCAGCAGAATGGTGCTTGTTTCTGTTACAGCAGCAGAATGATGCCTGTTACTGTTATAGCAGCAGAATGATGCCTGTTACTGTTATAGCAGCAGAATGATGCTTGTTTCTGTTATTGCAGCAGAACGATGCCTGTTACTGTTATAGCAGCAGAATGATGCTTGTTACTGTTCTAGCAGCAGAATGATGCTTGTTTCTTTTACAGCAGCAGAATGATCAGTGTTACTGTTATTGCAGCAGAATGATGCTTGTTTCTGTTACAGCAACAGAATGATGCTTGTTTCTGTTACAGCAGCAGAATGATGCCTGTTACTGTTATAGCAGCAAAATGATGCTTGTTTCTGTTACAGCAGCAGAATGATGCCTGTTACTGTTATAGCAGCAGAATGATGCCTGTTACTGTTATAGCAGCAGAATGATGCCTGTTACTGTTATAGCAGCAGAATGATGCTTGTTACTGTTATAGCAGCAGAATGATGCATGTTACTGTTACAGCAGCAGAATGATGCATGTTACAGTTATTGCAGCAGAATGATGGTTGTTTCTGTTACAGCAGCAGAATGATGGTTGTTTCTTTTACTGCAGCAGAATGATCAGTGTTACTGTTATTGCAGCAGAATGGTGCTTGTTTCTGTTACAGCAGCAGAATGATGCCTGTTACTGTTATAGCAGCAGAATGATGCCTGTTACTGTTATAGCAGCAGAATGATGCTTGTTTCTGTTATTGCAGCAGAACGATGCCTGTTACTGTTATAGCAGCAGAATGATGCTTGTTACTGTTTTAGCAGCAGAATGATGCTTGTTTCTTTTACAGCAGCAGAATGATCAGTGTTACTGTTATTGCAGCAGAATGGTGCTTGTTTCTGTTATAGCAGCAGAACGATGCCTGTTACTGTTATAGCAGCAGAATGATGCTTGTTACTGTTAAAGCAGCAGAATGATGCTTGTTTCTGTTATAGCAGCAGAATGATGCAGTTACTGTTATAGCAGCAGGATGATGCTTGTTTCTGTTCTAGCAGCAGAATGATACTTGTTTCTGTTATAGCAGCAGAATGATGCCTGTTACTGTTATAGCAGCAGAATGATGCCTGTTTCTGTTACAGCAGCAGAATGATGCTTGTTTCTGTTATAGCAGCAGAATGATGCTTGTTTCTGTTACAGCAGCAGAATGATGGTTGTTTCTGTTACAGCAGCAGAATGATGCTTGTTACTGTTCCAGCAGCAGAATGATCAGCGTTACTGTGATAGGAGCAGAATGAGGTTTGTTTCTGTTGGAGCAGCAGAATGATGCTTGTTACTGTTACAGGAGCAGAATGATGTGTGTTACTGTTATAGCAGCAGAGTGACGCTTGTTACTGTTATAGCAGCAGAATGACACTTGTTTCCTTTATAGCAGAAGAATGATGCTTGTTTCTGTTACAGCAACAGAATGATGCTTGTTTCTGTTATAGCAGCAGAATGATGCCTGTTACTGTTATAGCAGCAAAATGATGCTTGTTTCTGTTACAGCAGCAGAATGGTCCTTGTTACTGTTATAGCAGCAGAATAATGCTTGTTACTGTTATAGCAGCAGAATGATGCTTGTTCCTGTTACAGGAGCAGAATGATGTGTGTTACTGTTATTGCAGCAGAATGACGCTTGTTTCCTTTATAGCAGAAGAATGATGCTTGTTTCTGTTACAGCAACAGAATGATGCTTGTTTCTGTTATAGCAGCAGAATGATTCATGTTACTGTTATAGCAGCAAAATGATGCTTGTTTCTGTTACAGCAGCAGAATGATGCTTGTTTCCGTTACAGCAGCAGAATGATGCTTGTTTCTGCTACAGCAGCCGATTGATGCTTGTTACTGTTGTAGCAGCAGATTGATGCCTGTTACTGTTATTGCTGAAGAATGATGCTTGTTTATGAAACAGCAGCAAAATAATGCTTGTTACTAGCAGCAGAATGATGCCTGTTTGTTACGACAGCAGAATAATGCCTGTTACTATTGCAGCAGCAGCATGATGCGAGTTTCTGTGGTAGCAGCATAATAATGCGTGTTACTGTTATAGCAGCAGAATAATGTATGTTACTGATTTCGCAGCAAATTATGCTTATTTCTGTTACAGCAGCAGAATGATGCCTGTTACTGTTACAGGAGCAGAATGATGCTTGTTCCTGTTATTGCAGCAGAAAGATACCTGTTTCTGTTATAGCAGCAGAATGATGCGTGTTTGTGTTATAACAGCAGAATGATGCGTGTTACTGTTATAACAGCAGAATGAAGCTTTATACTGTTATGACAGCAAAATTATGCTTGTTACTGTTGTAGCAGCAGAATGATGCTTGTTACTGTTACAGCAGCGGAATGATGCTTGTTACTGTTATGACAGCAGAATGATGCTTGTTACTGTTATAGCAGCAGAATGATGCTTGTTACTATTACAGCAGCAGAATGATGCTTGTTACTGTTATAGCAGCAGAATGATGCTTGTTACTGTTATGACAGCAGAATGCTGCTTGTTACTGTTATAGCAGAAGAATGATGCTTGTTACTGTTATGACAGCAGAATGATGCTTGTTTCTGTTACAGCACCAGAATGCTGCTTGTTACTGTTACAGCAGCAGAATGATGCTTGTTACTGTTATGACAGCAGAATGATGCTTGTTACTGTTATAGCAGCAGAATAATGCTTGTTACTGTTTTGCAGCAGAATGAAGCTTTTTACTGTTATGACAGCAGAATGCTGCTTGTTACTGTTATAGCAGCAGAATGATGCTTGTTACTGTTATGACAGGAGAATGCTGCTTGTTACTGTTACAGCAGCAGAATGATGCTTGTTACTGTTACAGCAGCAGAATGATGCTTGTTACTGTTATGACAGCAGAATGCTGCTTGTTACTGTTATAGCAGCAGAAGGATGCTTGTTACTGTTATGACAGCAGAATGCTGCTTGTTACTGTTATAGCAGCAGAATGATGCTTGTTACTGTTACAGCAGCAGAATGATGCTTGTTACTGTTATGACAGCAGAATGATGCTTCTTACTGTTACAGCAGCAGAATGATGCTTGTTACTGTTGACAGCAGAATACTGCGTGTTACTGTTATAGCAGCAGAATGATGCCCCTTTCTGTTATGGCTGGTTTAGCACAGTGGGCTAAACAGCTGGCTTGTAATGCGGAACGAGGCAGCAGCTCGGGTTGAAATCCCATACCGACCTCCCCGAACAAGCGCCAGAATATGTCGACTAGGAGATTTTCACAATAACTTCATTGAAGCTTCCTTGTAACAATAAGCAATTATTATTATGATGCTTGTTTCTATTACAGCAGCAGAATGATGCTTGTTACTGTTATAGCAGCAGAATGATGCTTGTTACAGTTGTATATTTCTTGTTTTTTCATAAATTTCTGTTGTAACAGCAGAATGATGCTTGTTTCTGTTATAGCAGCAGAATGATGCTTGTTACAGTTGTATATCTCTTGTTTTTTCATAAATTTCTGTTGTAACAGCAGAATGATGCTTGTTTCTGTTGCAGCAGCAGAATGATTCTTGTTTCTGTTACAGCAGCAGATTGATGCTTGTTACTAGCAGCAGAATGCTGCCTGTTTCACTTCCTCACTACCCCTGCTCATTTTATACATCTGGTCCAGTCACACAATCCTATAAATTCATTACAAACATTACTCTGACTTCCTGGTCGGTCAAGATATTGGACTGTGATGTGCAAGAGAAAAAAAAGACTACAGGCATGATTTAACTGCTATGGTGCACTTGAGAGAGTGCGACACGGCTGATAGATTGCAGGAGAGGGCAAAATCGGGAACCGTGCTGGGTACTGATGGGTTTGTGATCTGACCAGCCCGCTCCCATTGGCGAGATCAGGGTCCTGTCACGTCGTAGAAAGAAACCAATAATCACCACTTAAGTCCAATCTCCATACAATTACCAGGAGTAACCAATTTTCTAACGGCCTCCCATGATCTAACCGCCTCCCCAGGAAGTGGTTATGTGGGTGCCGGTTGGCACACCTTTTGAAAAACGTGAAACCGTGAAAAACGTGCTGTCCCAGTGCTTGGAGGAGGAGGTGGTGTCCTCGATTGGGAATAGGGGGAGTGGGGGTGTGGGGGGGCTGGTGTCACGGGGCCAGTGCCAGGGAGCTGGGCCAACCCACCCGTGTGGCCCGGTGGAGGTAATTTATCTTCTTGCAGCACTGAGTGTCGTCCCTCCTGGTGACCCTCCCCAAGTGGACTGCCACTGAAATGAATGAAATGAAAATCCCTTCTTGTCACAAGTAGGCTTCAAATGAAGTTGCTGTGAAAAGCCCCTAGTCGCCACATTCCGGCGCCTGTTCGGGGAGGCTGGTACGGGAATTGAACCCGCGTTGCTGGCCTTGTTCTGCTTTACAAGCCGGCTGCTGTTTAGCCCACTGTGCTAAACAAGCCCCTCACTTCCCCTTAGGCAACACTGGCTGCCCGGTGGTTGATCCTCTGCTGCACTCAGGGGAACAGGACACCACGTCTGGACTCAGCGTGTCCAACAATCTGGCCAGGTCTGCATCCCCGAATCGTGGAGCTGGTCTCCTCGGTGGCATAGCTGTGAGCTGTGTGGTGTTTGCTCTGTGGGATCGGTTTAAGTGCTGCTCCCCGTTGTTGGCGAGGAGCTGGCAGGCGCCATCCCGGCGAATCAGCCGGCGACGTGAAGCCCGCGGGGCCTCGTTAAGTGGACCGCTGAACGTTTAATACCGGTGATGGCCTCGCCCAGTTGAGCGTCGAGAAGCTCACGGCAGTTCCCGCTTGCTACTACACTTGGAAACCTTTTTATTAAATCGCGACCACTCCCTCACTCCTAAATGGGCACTCCAGCTTCACCGGGGAGCCGAACAGCTACATTGTAACCTGGATGGGACAGGTTGTCTTCATATCGGCTGCTCCAGAGCAACACACAAAGAAAAGGCAAGATTAGCGTTGAGGTCACACACCCTTGCCAAGCATCACAGTGAGGGTTGCTGTGGGGGTCGCTTCGCCCCCACCACCCCAAACCCAATCCCCCCCCCGCCCCCCCTCCCCACAACCCCTCATCTTCGTGGAGCAGTCATTTAATAAATATGAGCACCTTTTTCTTTACAATTTTGGACAGGAGGGTAACCCTTCTCAAGATGGCGAGGCTGTACACCAGAACAACTCCTCTCTGCCCACGACACCGCACTTGCTGTTCAAAGCGAATCTGCCGCCTGGAAATTGCACTTTGTGGCCGCAGGTCACATAACTGGAGGCCGGTGAAGTCCACGGTTTAAAATCTGAGGTGTGATTTGTGTGTGGGGTGTCCGATATGGAGCGTCTGTTCGTTAAGTACTAGTTATGGAGATGCATTAGTGACCATACTGCGGACGGGGGAATGCTGCGTCTCTGCTCATATGATGTATGTTTACATGTGTGATGTAGAAGAATGTGTTGCACATTAACACGTTTCCTTGGAGTATATCAATTGGCTACACATTTGTGTGTCTGAGGGGGTTCTGTGCAATTACAGATGTGCAATTGCAGATGTGTTCTTATTTATACACGTGTTGTCTGCTGGTGTACCTGCATTTACACGTGTAGTCGATGGTGCGTATAGTGCACTGAATATTTACATTTGCACACACGCATGCTTCCACATAAGTGTACGCTTACATATATTTAATGTCTCTCATTAGATATCGATTCGGCCCGTGGTAATAGCCCCTGAAGAAGACTCAAGTGCAGAGACCCCGGGGTGGCCGCATAATTCCGAATCAGGGGCGGAGACATCAGGATAAGAGAGAAAATTACTTCCTGTCTCGCTTCATTACTGAAATGACTGTTTGGTCATGTTGCCTGTTGGCAGGGATACCGCAGGCCGCTTTAGGCCAAGTGAATAGAACCAGTGTTATAGTTAGTTACGAAGCTCAGGTCGACTTTTCATCATTATTGACGTTCTGATGAACATTATTGACCTTCCTGGAACATTAATTATTTCTCTCTCGGATCTGTTCAGAATTTCTAGCATTGACATTTTGTATCTTTCCTCACAGCTGGGTCTGTGCTTTTACTGGTGAGTCCCAAGCCTCTATTATCACTACGGCGTTGGGACCCTGACTGTTATATATTAACGATGTGGACATGGGGAGCACGATTGGGAAATTTGCAGATGGGAGATTTGCAGATGACACAAAGATTGGCTGAGTGATGGACAGTGTAGAGGATAGCTATAATCTCCAAACGATATGCACGGATTGGTGGAGTGGGTGATAAAGTGGCAGATGGAATTTAACACCGAAAAGTGTGAGGTCATGCATTTAGCGAGGTCAAAAGGTTGAAGGGAGTACACAATAAATGGGAATATACTAAGAGGGGTAGAGGAAGTGAGAGGTCTTGGCGTACAGGTACACAGGTCCCTAAAGGCAGCAGTTCAAGTAGACAAGGTTGTAAAGAAAGCATCGGCAATGCTCTCCTTTACTGGCAGAAGTATAGAATATAAAAGTAAGGATATAATGTTAGAATTGTATAAAACACTGGTGAGGCTACAACTGGAGTATTGTGTGCAGTTCTCGTCACCACATCACGGGAAGGATGTTATTGCTCTGGAGAGAGTGCAGAGGAGGTTTACAAGAATGTTGCCGGGGCTGGAAAAGTGTGGTTAAGAGGAAATATTGGATAGTTTGGGGTTATTTTCCTTGGAACAAAGAAGGCTGAGGGGTGACTTAATTGAGATGTACAAAATTATGAGGGGAAGAGACAGAGTGGACAGGATAAAATCGTTTCCGTTGTTGTATAATTCTAGAACCAGGGGTCATAGATTCAAGAGAAGTGGCAGAATGTGCAGAGGAGACATGAGGAAAAACGTTTTTATGCAGAGGGTACTGGGAGTCTGGAACTCGCTGCCCTAGTCAGTGGTGGAGGCAGAGACGCTAAACTCTTTTAAAAGGTACCTGGATCTGCATCTTAAATGCTCTAAGCATAACAGGATTATGAGCTGGCTGCAGGAAGGTGGGATTAGAAAGGATACCTGGGTGCCTAGGGCTGGCATGGATGTGATGGACTGAATGGTTTCCTCCTGTGCTGTAACTTTTCTATGATTCTACTCATATCTCCAGACTGCACCATGCAGGTAAGTGTAAGGTGCCAGAGCAGTGGGGAGCTGGTTGGCTCAGATGGTTGGATGGCTGCTGTGAATCAGGCTGGTGCCAACAACACAGGGTTCCAGCTGGGGTTTATTCAGAACCCGCCTCCTTGCCCTGACTCTGGTGGAGGTTGCCACACTGTAGATTGGACCTGCCTTCAGACAGAGAACCATAGAATCCCTACAGTACAGGAGGAAGCCATTCGGCCTGTCGAGTGTGCACCGACCCTCCGAAAGAGCACTCTACTTCGGCTCACTCCCCCACCCTATCCCCGCAGATCCACAACCCCACCTAATCCTTGGACCCTAAGGGACAATTTAGCATGGCCAATCCACCTAACCTGCACATCTTTGGACTGTGGGAGGAAACCAGAACACCCGTAGGAAGCCCACGCACACACGGGGAGATTGCGTAAACTCCACACAGACAGTGACCCAAGGCCGGAATTGAACCCGGGTCCCTGGCGCTGTGAGGCAGCAGTGTTAACCATTGTGCCACCATTATATAGTAATTATTACAGTAATTGCATTATTATATTTTATAAAATGTGCAACTCCACTCTCCCTCTGCCCTCCTTGCCTAAATCTGTGACAAATACAAAAGATTGTTTGCAACAACTAAAATCAGCCAATAACTTTGTTTTTTGCAAAGACAATCCTTCCAAAACTTTCAAAACTATTTGAATCTAAAACGGACACATCAATGACTTGTTAAAAATAAACAATAATAATAATCTTTATTGTCACAAGTAGATTTACATCAACACTGCAATTAAATTACTGTGAAAAGCAGGGATTTGCTATTTCTTTCCTTTGCTGAAAGGAATTGGCTGGTTCCAGGCCCGGGGAAAATGAGTGTCAGCAATATTCATATTCCTGCTGCCTCTTTCGAATGAGCGGTGTGATGCCAGCACTTATTACAAACTAGAAGGCGAGTAATTAATTTTGGGAACACTTTAGGCATAACGCCGTATAGATTATTGCTCGAAAATACCTTTGGGTCTTCCCATTACTGGCGCCGAGATTAGGCGTGTTTCCAGCTCCAATAATCTGAAACACTTCTCCGGCTAATAAGATTTCAGAATCGACCTGGATGTGAATGGACTCTCAACAATTGACGACCACTTTGCATGGCACTTGGAGCAACGTGGAATTTTCCACTATTACAGAGGCACAGATGCTGTGTTCGATGTTGAGGATTGAGTCGTGTCAAAGTATAACGCGGAATTTCTATGCAATCGGCTGCCAAACCGTTCTGTGCAAACGGGGAGGCGACATTTAGTGCCTTTGCAGTGCACCGCCCATTCTGCACCGCCAAACATGCAACATGCTTCCAGCAGGATGCAGAACAAAGGCGGTTTATGTGCCATTTATACTCCTCCGACTAACTTCAAAACAACAACCCATTCTGAATGTTCAGCCGTGGTTACAAATCACTCCGGTGTTTTGTCTCATCGGATTCACCCCCGCACCCCCTCGCCAACTCGCACCTTTGGAATCAATTCATGCGAATAAGAGGCCATTCGACCTCCCGATCCTGTTCTGCCATTCAATTAGAACATGGCTGATATCTACTTCAATAGCATTTGCCTATCTTAGTTCTCTGATCTTTTGTCCATTTACACCTAAGTCCAACCCAAATCTATCAATGTCAGTTTTGACATGTTAAGTTCATCGAATGTCAACAGTTTTTCGTGGGAGACAGTTTCAAATTCCCCCTACCTTGTGCTTGAAGAAATGCTTCCTGACATCATCTGACAGCCTAGCTTTAAGTTTAACATTATGCTCCATCGTTCTGGATTTTCTCAACCAGAGCATTTCATCTCACTCTCTACCTGTCTATCCTTTGCACATATTACACGTCTCAATTTTAAGGTGCCTTCACCATTGAATCATAGAGTTTACAGTACAGAAAGAGCCATTCGGCCCATCGACTCTACGCAGGCCCTTGAAAGAGCACCCTACTTAAGACCAAGCCTCCACCCTACCCCTGTAACTGAGTAACCCCACCTTTTTGGACACTAAGGGGCAATTTAGGGTGGCCAATCCACCTAACCTGCACATCTTTGGACTGTGGGAAGAAACCGGAGCACCCGGAGGAAACCCACGCAGACACGGGGAGAAAGTGCAAACTCCACACAGACAGTGACCTGAGGCCGGAATTGAACCTGGGACACTGGAGCTGTGAGGCAGCAGTGCTAATCACTGTGCCACCGTGCCACTCATCTATTTCTGAGGTGGACAAACCTAATCTGTGCACACTGTGCTCATAAATTAACATCCCAGTCTCATTCTGGTGTACCTAGGCTGTACCCTCCCCAAGATCATTGCTGAGGTGTGATATACTATGGATCTCTTAATGGGGTCTCACCAGAGCTCAGTGCAGCTGTGAAATAACCTCCATCCCTTCTTGTACTCCAGCTCTTTCCAGAGAAAGATAAACATGTCATCATCCTTTTAAGTTATTGTTGTACCTGTCTGCCAATCTTGAGTGCCTTAAGTACTTGGATTACTGAACCCTACTGCTCAGAAGTTCTCAACTTTTCACCATTTATATGTTGATCTACTTTTGGATCCAAAGTAAATGGCCTCGCACACGCCTACTTTGAACACTATGTACCACAGTTTGTTTCCCATTCACGTTATCTAGCAATGTTCGACTGCAGCTTTCTGCTCCATTTTATATGATTACTGTGTCACCTAATTCAGTGTCATCAACAAACATCGATTTTTGGGTCTCTGTTCCTTCATTCAAGTCATTTGCAAATATGTTGAACAATTACAACTCCGGAGAAACACCATTAGACCCATTCTATCAGTTTGGCTAAATACCCATGATCCCTAGAACTGTCTCTGATGCCTTTCCCCATTGAAGCAAAGATTTATGTCCAACAGCTGCATCACGTAGGTGCAGAACAAAAAGAGATATCCAGTCTAATCCCACCTTTTGCAGCTCGTGTCTGAAGCTTTCTAAATTATAGGATTTCAAGTTCATATTCAAATTTTTTAAAAATCCAATGAGGTTTTCTACCTCTACCACCCTTTCAGGCAGTTCCAGACTACCCCCGCCCAACCCTGGATGAAAACAAAACTTCTCAACTCCTATCTAATACTTCCACCAATTATTGTAAATCCGTTGTCCTCTGTTATTGAGCTCTCTGCTAACAGACATCGATCCTTCCTAACCACTCCAGCTCAGCCCCTCATAATTTTGTACATTACAATTCAATCTCCCCTCAACTTTCTCAAATCTAAAGAAAACAAACCTAACCTCATCCAACCCAGCTAAAGCTCTCCTCACCTGACAACATCCTCACAAATCTTCTTTGCACCCTCTCTTGAATGATCATATCCTTCCTGTAACGCAGTGTCCAGAACTGTACACGGTAATCTTGCTGTGTCTACATAGGGTATACGGCACAGGAATAGACCACTTAGACTAAATGCTGGCATTTATGCTCCATTTGAGCTTCCTCCCATTTCCTCATCTAAATCTTTCTATGTTAGCTGCACTCTGAAATGGCCCATCAAGGCATGCAGTACAAACGAGGAGCCATTAACAAGGCATTCAGCAAGAATCTATTATAAAGAGTGTGATAACAGGACACTTAGAAAATATCAACGTGGTTAGACAAAGTCAATAATAATCATCTTTATTATTGTCACAAGTAGGCTTACATTAACATTGCAATGAAGTTACTGTGGAAATCCCCTAGACACGGATTTATGAAAGGGAAATTAATTATATTTGACAGACCTACTGGAGTTTTATGAGGATGTAATTAGTAGAATTGATAAGGGTAAACCAGTGTATGTGGTGCACTTTTTTTTGAACGTTTTTGATAAAGTCCCATGTACAAAGTCAGTGTGCAAAATTAAAGCACATGGGATATATTGACATGGATTGAGAATTGGTTAGCAGACAGAAAACAATGAGTAGGAATAAATGGGTCTTTTCTGAAGTGACAGGTGGTGACTCGTGGGGTTCTGCAGGGATCAGTGCTTAGACCGCAGCTATTCACAATATACATCAATGTGGGATGCAGGAACCAAAAGTAATGTTTCCAGGTTTGCTGATGACACAACACTTGGTGGGAAGGTAAGTAGTGAGGAGGATGTTAAGAGGCTTCAAGGTGGGGCAGCACGGTGGCGTAGTGGTTAGCACTGCTGCCTAGGGCGCTGAGGACCCGGGTTTCAATCCCGGCCCTTGGTCACTGCCTGTGTGGCGTTTGCACATTCTCCCCGTGTCTGCATGGGTTTCACCCCCACAACCCAAAGGTGTGCAGGCTAGGTAGATTGGCCACAGTAAATTGCCCCTTAATTGGAAATTTGGAAAAAAAAGAAAAGAGGCTTCAAGGTGATTTAGACAAGTTGGGGGAGTGGGCAAATACATGGCAAATGCAGTATGATGTGGATAAATATGAAGTTGCCCATCTCAGATCTAGAAACAGAATGGCAGAGTATTATTATTTCTTTTATTTTTCCAATTAAGGGGCAATTTAGAATGGCAAATCCACCTACCCTGCACATTTTTTTGAGCTGTGGGGGTGTGACCCATGCAGACACAAAGAGAATGTGCACACTCTATATGGACAGTGACCCGGGGCTGGGATCGAACCTGGGTCCTCACTGCCATGAGGCAGCAGTGCTAACCACTGTGCCACCATCCTGCCCTAAGAGTATTATTTAAATGGTGATAGATTGGGAAATATTGATGTACAAAGGGACCTGGGTGTCCTAGTACACCAGTCACTGAAAGCAAACATTCATGTACAGCAAACAGTTAGGAAGGCAAATGGTATGTTGGCCTTAATTGCGAGAGGACTTGAGTGCAGGAGCAACAATGTCTTACTGCAGCTTCACAGGGTCTTGATGAGACCACGCCTGGAGTAGTCAGTGCAGATTTTAATTAAGGAAAGATGTACTTGCCACAGAGAGAGTGAAGCAAAGGTTCATCAGATTGATTCTTGGGATTGCAAGGTTGTCATATGAAGAGAGATTGGGCCTGCATTCACTCGATTTCAGAAGAATGAGAGGGGATCTAATTGAAGCATCTAAAATTCTGACAGGGCTGGACAGACTAGATGCAGGAATGTTGTTTCTCCTGTCTGGAGCATCTAGAAAAGGGGGTCACACTTTCAGGATACAGGAAAATAGATAGATTTTTAGACTAAGGGGTATGGGGAGAGTGCTGGAGTATGGTGTTGAGATGAAGGGTCAGTTATCATCATGTTGAATGGAGGAGCAGGCTCAAAGGGCCGAATGGTCTACTCTTGTTCCTATTTTCTACGTTTCTAGGTCACCCCTCCGCCTATTGTTTTCAAGAGACCCAGGATATCCATTCTTTATTTGCATCTTCTATGTATCTATGTATCACTTCAACAACATCCATTTAAACAGCACCTTTAATGTAATGAAACATCCCAAATACTTCACATGATCATTATGAAATAAGTGATGACACTGAGCCACATATATTAGATCTCCTAGCTCCTCATTCTCTAACCTTTCCCTTTAGGGGCGGCACGGCAGTACAGTGGTTAGTACTGTTGCTTCATAGCGCCAAGATCCCAGGTTCGATTCCGGGCTTGTGTCACTATCTGTGCAGAGTCTGCACATTCTCTCTGTCTGCCTGGGTTTCCTCCGAGTGTTCTGGTTTCCTCCCACAAGTCCCAAAAGACATGCTGTCAGGCAATTTGGATATTATTGATTCTCCCTCCTTGTACCCGAACAGGTGCCGGAATGTGGCGACTAGGAGTTTTTCACAGTAACTTCATTGCAGTGTTAATGTAAGCCTACTTGTGACAATAAATATTATTATGAGTTCATATTGGCTCACCCTATCAGAGACAATTTGAAAATTCAGATAAATTACATCTACTGCATTAACATTATCCATTCTCTCTGTTATCTCCTCCAAAAATAAATAAGATTGGTCAAGCAAGATTTTTCCTTTTGAAATCGATGTTTACTATATACTTTTTTATTCCGAGTTGTTCTTCTATTCCCTCCTGATCCCCCCACCCACGACCACCACTGAAGTTAAGTTGACTGGTGTGTAATTCCCTGGCCATGTTCTGTCCTCCTTCTTAAATAACACAATTGTGCCTGTCCTGTGTCACTACACCTCTTTCTAATGAATTATTAAATATATGTAATCATTTCTCTGCTATCTCTTCCCCAGATTCTATCAAAATGCTTGAATGTAATCCATTTAGACCTGAGGCTTTATCCTCTTTGAGTTTCATTAGGTTATTTAATACATGCCATTTTCACTTTAAAAACACTTTTCTCGTTATTCATCTCATCGTTTATTCTTATCGTCAACCTGTTCTATTTCCCTGGCAAATACTGAAGCAAAATAATGATTTCATATTTCTACCATTTCTTTACCATTGATTGTGGTATTTTCCTTGCTATCCCCTTAAGACACCTATTACCATCCCGGCCTTTAGTTTGATTGATGTACTTGAAAACTATTTTATTTTGTTTTATATTCCTTGATAATTTAATTTCAGAGTTCCACTTTGCCTTTCTTTTTAAAAATATATTTCTTATCTCTTTCTATTCTGGGCAGCACGGTAGCACAAGTGGATAGCGCTGTGGCTTCACAGGGCCAGGGTCCCGGGCTCGATTCGCCGCTGGGTCACTGTCTGTGCGGAGTCTGCACATTCTCCCCGTGTCTGCGTGGGTTTCCTCCGGGTGCCCCGGTTTCCTTCCACAAACCAAAGATGAGCAGGTTAGTTGGATTGGCCATGAAAAATTGCCCTTAGTGACCAAAAAGGTTAGGAGGGGTTATTGGGTTACGGGGATATGGTGGAAGTGAGGGCTTAAGTGGGTTGGTGCAGACTCGATGGGCCGAATGGCCTCCTTCTGCACTGTATGTTCTATATTCTATGTATTCTCTTTTATCCTACACTCCTCTGCTGGCTATGGACTTAATTTATGCCTCTTTCTTTGCCCTCAGTTGTTCTGTTGTGTCTTTATTTATTCAGAGGGAATTTTGTTCTTTCCTTTTCATGGAATACTTATTTCCTGCATTCTGTTAAAACTGGAATTTTAAATGTTTCCCATTGTTATTCTATACTTTTTCCCCCCCAATCGTCTTAACCATTTCTTTTCCCAAGTTATGCACTCAGTCCCTTGAAATCAACTTTTCTCCAATCTATTAACTTTTTTTTGTCATGCTTATGTCCTTCTCTAACATTATCTTAAAGCATATAATAATTATAGTCACTATTGCAGAGACATTTCCCATGCTTCCGGTTCATTTGGCGTGACTATATCCAATAGCAAATCTTCTCTTTGCCTTTTTACATATCGTATTACAATTTGTAGGACTCCGTTTTTTTAAATCCATTTACTTACCTCTCCTACCCAGTTAATATCAGGGTAGTTGCAATCCCCAATGATCCCAGGTTCCAAAACGCTTTCTTCCCCGCTGTTACCAAACTCCTAATTGACCATCTTATGGACTGATGGACTTATGGACTGATCTGATCTCTTCACACATCTTCACCTGATGCCTGTGTCTATGTGTTTGCATTGTGTATTTTATGTTTGCCCTATGTTTGCCCTGTGGGCAGCACGGTAGCACAGTGGTTAGCACTGTTGCTTCACAGCTCCTGGACCCAGGTTCGATTCCTGGTTTGGGTCACTGTCTGTGCGGAGCCTGTGCATACTCCCCGTGTGTGCGTGGGTTCCCTCCGGGTGCTCCGGTTTCCTCCCACAGTCCAAAGATGTGCAGGTTAGGTGGATTGACCACACTAAATTGCCCTTAGTGTCCAAAAATGTTAGGATGGGTTACTGGGTTACAGGAATAGGGTGGAGGTGTGGGATTAAGTAGGGTGCTCTTTACAAGAGCCGGTGCAGACTTGATGGGCCGAATGGCCTCCTTCTGCACTATAAATTCGATGATTATGTATTTTCTTTCCATGTACGGAATGATCTGTTTGAGTTGCACGGAGAACAATACTTTTCACTGTTCCTCGGTACACGTGACAATAAACCAATCCAATCCAATGATTACGTTTTGACTGAATTCCCTAAACTGTCTGTAAATGTCTGTCTCCAGCTGCCCTTTGCTGTCAGTCGGTCTTCAGACTTCAACGATTGGTGTGTTTGGTCCTTGATGATCTTTATGCCTTTACCCATCTATTTCTGCCTGGCTGAATCTTGTTATTGCCATTGTTATTCCGAATAAGTCCAGCCAGTCCACCTCTCCCTTTTCCCTCTCTATTTTTTCTAAATGTTTTCTCGACTGAAATGTTTAATTCTCAGGCCTGTGATTTTTCCGCAACCTTGTCTCAGTAATGCCCACCATGTCTGCTTCCTCCCAAAGCACGATTGTCTCCAAGTCCCCTGTTTTATTCTCCACCCTGTCTGCATTACTGTACAGACAAGTGAGGCTGTTTTAAAATCGGACTTCCTCTCACTTTGTGTCTCACCATCTTTTTAAGGTCATGTTCTCTAACTCCACTGTCTTTCCTCAGCTCTATGTTCTTGTTTTATTTACGTGTCTTGCTGATGTCCACCTTAACAGCAACCCCCCGCCCCTACCCCTCGCCTCCTCTCCCTCCCCAACACACACACAATTTTATCACTTTAATGCCGTAACCACCTGTTTTCCCGCTAGGACATGGGTCCCATCTCGATTCAGATGGAGCCCGTCCCGTCGGTACAGTTCTGCCCTGTTGCAGAACTGGTGCCAGTGACTTACAAAAAAGGAAGCCTTCTTCCTCAGACCCGCCACTTAATTCTCCCCATTGGGTCTATTCCTTTGCAGGAGGCTCAAGTGATTCTTGTCCTCGGGTTTTCTGATTTGTAGCCTAACGCCCGATACTCCTTCTGAAAGCTAATGTTTTGTCCATCAGAACGCCACATTCAGTGCACAACACTGGAAGCTTCAGGGTCAGTGGGAAACAGAGGTTTCAGGTACAACTGAGGAGCCGTTCTCAGGTATCTGACACCCGAGTCCAATCTGCCCAGAGCTCAAACACCTTCCTCTGGCGCTAACACACTGGATTCCAGTGCAGAGCAGTATCCTGACATCAGGATGCACAAAACCCCATTACTGAGAGACTCACAATGTCCAGCGCCTTTACTTCAGGTCTATAAGAGTTACTTATGTCTATTGCACCCAAAACTACAATTCAGGAAGTTTGCTGTAGACATGGAGATTCATGGGTGGAGCGGGGAGGGGGGGGGAGGGGGGGGCGGCGGTTATTACAACACCACCAAAGCCACATGTCCAGGAGCACGGAAACAGGCCTGAATGGTGGTATTAGATAACCTAACCAATGAATGCAGGCTCCTCTCAGGCCAGGTGGCACTGATATAGCCATCCATCTATTTCAATGGGATTTCAGCCATGAAATGTATTCTAAATAGAAACAACAATACATAGTATCAGAAACATGAAAATACTCTACTTGGCAGAAGATACGGTAGCATATTGTTTCAGTTTAACTCTGACATTTAATGTGAATCTGTAAACCATGTGATGCTATTGCAATTCTGCCCACGAATCCTCTGAACGAATTCCCTCACAGCACTGCTTCAGAATCACTACAGCACTTTCCTCATGTAACTAATCGGTCACATAGTATTGTTACTACAACAAGTTTTAAAAGTCACCAATCTGTGTAAAATGAACTCCACTATTAATTATCAGTGCAACTGTTTCTATTTGATTGTTCCAGGGTGGAGTTAGACTGCAAGCTGCACCAACCCGGACCAGCGTGTGATGATCTCAGAGCAGTCCTCGTTCTACCATTTCCGTGTCCAAAATGCATGGTTGTGAAAGTAGCAGTCTAACTGTACTCTAACATAAATATCACTGGAACTGCTCAGTGGGATAGCAGGAGTCAACTCCAACTTCATCGTGGCCTCCCTGTGACAATTACCTTCGGAGGTTTTTTTTTAAACGCCTTCTTCTGGCTCCCTCGGAACTCTGGAGGTAAATTGTCGTATTGCATTCTGCTAAGCGTTCCGAATTTCATCTTTCAACACAAAATGACGGTTCTTCAACGTGCAATGCAGTTGGCCACTCAAAGAATTATCAAGTAAATTTCTCTTGGAATATTTTTTTTGGGGGGGGCGCGCTGGTGGGGTGGTGTTAGAAAATTTGACACAAGAAAGCCGTAAGTATCTGGGAAGCTTGACATTTTTTAATGTTTTGCATTTCTGCTCAGGAACTCAGTCAACTCAAATTTTGTAATCCAGCCAATCCGAACAGATCTGGCTAGAAGGTGGAGCTCAATTTGCCCTTTCCACTGCCTGATGTCGACAGTTACGCGAGTTTCGCTCGACTGAATTATTATTTAGCATTTCCTGAAGTACTTTCGTGCAGATTAATTGCCGCAAAGTTAGTGACAAGCAACAACGAAAGAATGCAACAACAAAAAAATTGAAATAAGGAAATTAAAGTCTTTTGGGTGGAATTATTTTTTTTGTTGGAAGTTAATTAAGATTTGAATGGGAAGTTGAGTCCCAAGCATCTGGACAGATTGTAGCAATGGTAATTTGAGTAATCTCCCACAAACACAAACTCACCCACGGGCTCCAAGTCTGTAGCACCAAGGGGAAAGATGTATTTTACAGATTGAGAAATTCGCGGACAATCCAGCGAGCGCGTCCCAAACGTGTGGCGAGAGACTTAAAAGCCGCCACGGTGAAGACGCTGCAGGGTTCACAAATTCAAGATCAAACAGCAACCTCCCCCCCCCCCCCCCCCCCATCGCTCTCTGCAACAGGAGAGCCCCCTAACTAATACAACCATCCATCAGCTTCACAGTCTAGCCGTAAATTGAAAACCGCCGAACAATTCATCTTTGCTGCAGGAGCTGGACACTTGCCATTGGAATGAATTGTTTCAAACGTTTTTCGAATGATTTGTACACAGGCATTGGTATGAAGGAACCCATTTATCTCCATACTGCGTTAACAGGTGTGGGTTGGCGTTCAGGACACATCCAGCGTGAGATTGGCGGACATGTATTTGCCCTATCTATGGATAGAAGACCCGACTCTATCTATATGGCACATGTAGATCTATCTATCTACCTATCTCTCTCTCTCACTCTCTCTATCTCTCTGTACCTCTCTCTAGCTGTCTATCTATCTCTTTATCGGTTTCTCTATGTATCTATCTATCTATATATATCTCTATCTAGCTATCTCTCTATCTATCTATCTATCTATCTCTCTATCTCTCTATCCATCTCTCTATCTATCTAATTCTCTCTGTATCTCTCTATCTCTCTATCCACACTATCCACTCTATCCACTCTCATTATCTATTCTATCCATCTACTCTATCCATCTACTCTATCTACTCTATTTTAACTAAGGACATTCCGGTAGGTTGGCAATAAACACTATATTTCAAGAAAAAAATCAGGAAATGCTGGATAAACTCAGCAGGTCTAGCAGCATCTGTGGACAGAGAAACAGAATTAACGTTTCGGGTCCAACATTTCGAACAGCAAAAACCGCACCCCGAAAGCAGGATATTCTGGGTCCATATGATTTAAAGCTAATGATCTTACATATTTTCTATTGTATGTATTCTGATCAGCATAAACATTTTGTCAAGAAAGCAAATATCAAGATAAGATTTAAAATAGCGCCTGAACGACATTCATAGGAACGGACAGAGAACTAAGGTTGACAGTGGTATTGCCAAACTAGGCACATGTGCATGGAGAGATAGCGAGGGAAGGAATTAGCACAGATGGATTGGAACGGAAAATGACCAAGGCAGTGAATGCGGAATGGGACACATTCAACCAGAAGGTGTTTAGGATGTGGGCTCAACGAATTCCCATAATTAGGAAAGGATGTATACAAAAGAACGGAGTCCTTCAGGAAGCAGAAAATTAAAATGGAAAGGGTACATAAAAATTGACAACTAAGAACTGGATAAAATAAATTCAAAGCATTGGAGATTGGTCGGAACTAAATGTAATATTTCCAAATTTGCAGATGATACAAAGTTGAGTGGGAGGGTGAGCTGTGAGGAGGAGGCAGAGATGTTTCAGCGGGATTTAGACAGGCTGAGTGAGTGCGGACATGCATGGCAGATACAGTAGAATATGGATAAATGTGAGGTTATCCACTTGGTAGCAAAACTAGGAAGGCAGATTATTATTTGAATGGGTGTAAATTGAGAGAGGTGGATACTCAGTGAGACCCTGGTGTCCTCATGCATCAGTCGCTGAAAGGAAGCGCGCATGTACAGCAGGCAGTAAAGAAGGCAAATGGTATGTTGGCCTCCATAGCGAGGGGAATAAGTATAGGAATGGAGATATTTTCTGCAATTGTATAGGGCATTGGTGAGGCCACACCTGGAGTATTGTGTGCAGTTTCTGTGTCCTTATCTGAGGAAGGATGTTCTTGCTATGGAGGGAGTGCAGCAAAGGTTTACCAGGCTGATTCCTGGGATGGCGGGACTGTCATATGAGGAGAGACTAAATCAGTTAGGATTATATTCATCGGAGTTTAGAAGAGTGAGAGGGGATCTCATAGAAACGTATAAAATTCTAACAGGATTAGGCTGGGTAGATTCAGAAAGAATGTTCCTGATGGTGGGGGAGTCGAGAACTAGGGGTCATAGTTTGATGTTAAGGGGTAAACCTTTTAGGACTGAGGTGAGGAGAAATTTCTTCACCCAGAGAGTAGTAAATCTGTGGAATTTGCTACCGCAGAAAGTAGTTGAGACGAAACCATCGTGTCATTTCAAGAAGGAATTCGATATCGCTCTTCGGGCTAAAGGGATCAAGGGATATGGGGGGAAGACAGGATCAGGGTATTGAACTCGATGATCAGTCATGATCATAATGGATGGTGGAGGAGGCTTGAAGGGCCAAATAGCCTTCTCCTGCTTCTATTTTCTACATATGAAGCAAAATAAGATTAAGAAGCGAACAGAGAGAATGAATAAGTCAAGTTAACATAAAAGGAAATAATAATGTATATGATAACAAGATAGAAAGAAATAGTAGTTCATCAGAAATGGTAAAGAAATAAATATATTTGTTTCTGGAACCCACCTTTTCATTCACCTGAGGAAGGAGCAGTGCTCCGAAAGCTAGTGATTCGAAACAAACCTGTTGGACTTTAACCTGCTGTTGTAAGACTTCTTACTGTGCTCACCCCAGTCCAACGCCGGCATCTCCATATCAAAGAAATAAAGGAGGACAACAAATGGATTTGGATTTGTTTTATTGTCACGTGTACCGAGATGCAGTGAAAAGTATTGTTCTGCGTACAGTCCAGACAGATCATTCCATACATGAAAAAAACCTATGACATAAACAAATACACAATGTAAATACATAGACGCAGGCTTCGAATGAGCATAGGCAGTTTGGTACTACTCAGTAGAGAAGATACGTAGAGAGATCAGCTCAGCCGGTAAGAGGGTCATTCAGGAGTCTGGTAACAGCGAGGAAGAAGCTGTTTTTGAATCTGTTAGTTTGTATTCGCAGAATTTTGTATCTTCTGCCCGATGGAAGAAGTTAGCAGAGTGAATAATCCGGGTGGGTGGGGTCTTGAATTCATGAAAATGAATACATTGCCTTATTTTATTTTACGGAAAAGTAATAGGGACCAAACAATAGAAGAGAAGATTGAGCAATTATAGGTGCGGCGGCTATGGGTAATGTGGTGGTAGTGCTAAAAATGATGGAATTCAAAGTGGGAAAGACATGGCGGAAGTTCTGGGGTTGGGATAGATTGGATGTCGATGCCATGCATCTCAGGATGCTGAAGGAAGCCGGCGAGGAAATGGCAGAGGCTCTGACCACAATAGATCTAGCATTCCTGTACCAGACGAGTGTAAGTTTGTCAATATACCTCTTCTGGTAAAAGAAGACACGGATAAACTTGGCAACCATCGACCAATTCACCAAAAAGAGACAAGTCTGTAAAAGCCATAATAAAAAATATATCTCAATCCTCACTGACAAAACATGGATTGATTCTTGACAGATAGTATATTTGATTCTTGACAGCTTTATAAAAAAGGCAAGCTCAGACAAATTTGGTCGTTTTTTGGGGAGAAATTAACAGAATATGTTGATGTTCACTGATATGCATTTAGTTCTCAGGAGGCATTTGGATAGGGCACCATATAGACAGTTTGTTATTAGTGTTAAAGCGCATTATATTAAAATGAATGTGACAGCATGAATAGAAAACTGATGGAAGTGATTAAAGTGGGAATAAGTTAATGCCTTTTAATGCCGGAGCAATGTGGTGTCCACAGGATCGAAATTAGAGCTTATGTTTCCTCTCTATATAATTTAGACTTGGATACAATATTAAAAACTGTTGATGACAAAAAAAGGATGCAGTTAATCGTAAAAAGTGACTAAATGATTTCATGAAGACATAGAGCGGGTTAAGAGCGAGTTAATAGATTGGGTCAATAAATGTCAAATTGAATTTAATGCAGATAAATGAAGATGATACATGATGAATGGACAAACTGGTGACATTTGAAAGGTTTTTTTGAATAAAGATATTGGATGTAAAGGCAGATGTGATGCTAACCTTTATACAAATCAATGCTTATTTATTGAACATTGTGTCCACTTGGAATAGTTAACACGTGGAAGTATATTTAAAGCTACGGCGATTTCAGAAGAGAACTGTGCCAGGGATGAAAAACTTTATTTATGAGGAAAGAAGGAACACTTTTCATTAGAAAAGAAGGTAAAAGTAGGCATTCAAACATTCTAAGTGGCTGTTAAGTCTGGGAGAACCCCATTGTACTGATTGATAACGAGAGGACGTAACTTTAAAGTAAGAGGGAAGAAGTCAGTTATTAATGGCAGGAAGCGAAGTATCAGAAATTGAATGTTTCCTGAGCAACAAGGGCGGAAGCAGACTCCATAATAATAATTTTTGAGAAAGTATGGGTAAAGGACCGGGGAATGGAACTAAGTGGATTTATTTTCCCGTTAACCCGCATGGGCGTCGTGTGCTGAATGGCTTCCTTCTTTATTCTAAAATTCCATACTTGGATCCAGCAGAACCCAATGCTTCGCAGGGATACATTTTGCGTATCGTCATCCTTGAGCAAATATTATTTGAACTCAAGCTCATTAAAAATGAAACTCGACACTGGGAGCTGGTGCTTTTGTAAGGCCGGAGTGATATTCTGACAGTGGATTGACTCTGGCATCATACAAAAAGCCCAGTTCCAAAATACTGCGTCTCATTACTTAAGCCATCGGAAAACTTGGAAGTTTAAGAGGAAGGTCGAGATGTAAGAGGGACTTTGGCAGGTGCTACATCCTCCTTTATTTGCATTAAGTGCAGTCCTGCACCTAAATCTCTGCTGCTTCCCTTGAGATAATACTAGACATCTCGCATTTTAAAGCGGCCTCACTGGTGAAATGGTCTAAATAATTCCCCCATTTTATGCTTCGCTTTGTGCCGCCTTCACATCGGGTGCTTTGTTTCTTCTTCTGAAACTCCAACAAGAATTTCGCTCCAAAAGAAAGTATAAACATTTCTTAATATTTGCCCATTTTGTGAGGTGATTAAATGGCGCGTTAGGCTTGGGCATTTCAACCAATGATCTGATTCGGATTTTTTCCCCTGGGATTAGGAAAAGGTCTTTAATACAATTTCCTGTCTCCCTAACACAGATAGTGGGTGGGTTGTGCTGGGTCCCGGGCATCGTGGTTGAAGCTTCTCTTCTGATTTTAAATGCGTTGCCGATTGGGGTCGAGGGAAAGATTCGTTACATCGGTAAACAGTCGACACAAGTGAGGGGGGGGGGGGGGGGGATCTGAGGGAGGCACATAGACTTCGTAAAGAAGGTTTTCTATCGGTTAGATTAAACCCCATTGAAGCGAGGAAGGCATTCTGAATGTCACCTGTGCTAAAATAACCCACCTCTAGCGGTGAAGTATTATGATCATGATTGATGCATTAACTGATTTTTTGAACTGAAAGGATTTTTTTTGGTGGGGGGGGGGGGGGGGGGGGGATGCAGAAAAGAATATCCTTTTAGACCAGTCTTCTATGAAGTATAACCCCCTCCTACCGACCCCAGATGCCAGAACAGTGCCCGGCTTGTGATAAGCAGTCTTCTGTCATTATCTTGACGTGTTCGAATTGGTACCAAATCCCTTTGTCCTTCACCCAGTAATGAAGTCCAATATCTAATCTGCCCGCTTTCAGCATTCATTGCACCTCCTGGTATTATGGCAAATTATTGGATGGGACAGAGCTGAGCTCAGTACAAATAAATTCAACCGATATTTCAAAGGGGGTCTGGACCTTTCAGACAACATGTGTGAATATGTAAAAGGTTATCGCTGATGTATTGACGGGCTGTAAAAGAATAAATGAGCGTACAGATACTCAATCTATGTGTGTGTACAACGACAAGGTACAATTGTTTCTCTCAGATCGCCATTTACCTTGTGCAAACACAAGATATTGCACTAACTTGTGGGGTTAGCCTCTAGAGATGGTTCAGGGGTAACCGGTGCGTTCAAACGCCGCCAATCATGAATGGGTTGATGCATTTTCTGTCTGTACTTCCACTTTTTCACTTTCTAAGGGTCAAAAGGCAAGCCCCCGCCCCCCCCCCCCCCCCCCCCCGTCTTTGTTTTCCAGGTTAGCATCAATAATGACTGCTTTGCTGTGAGTTTCTCTGGGAACGGGTGAGGTCGGCGGGCTGTGACTGTCCACTGCCCCCCCCCCCCCCCCCCAGCAACAGCTCAAGGTCGATGCAACACGGAGGGAGCAGAGGAAGGCTCAGATTATTAAAATGCCACTGGTCTTCATAACCGAACGCTCATCGACGGTGACAGTGCAATTCCAGGAAAGGAACACACATTCGGCATCTCCTTATATTTTCTCTGCAAACATCGCGGCACGGTGACATGTGACACGCGCGGCGTGGAAAGTGTGCCTCGAAATGAGAAATGTGGATCAGCAAATGCGCCACTTGGCCTTTATTTTGCTTCCGTGTTTTCCCTGGGATGTGAGCGCCTCTAGGAGAGGGTCGCCCTACATTTAAGCTGCTGTGTGTCTGTGTGTGGATTAAAGCAACAGTGAGCGAGGGAGGCAGCAGTCACTGGCTGCAGTCTCCTCAGCTTCAAGTTGCAGAAGTGAGTGGAAGCCTATTTCAGCGGGGTTCTGTGTTGTGCACCCTCTCTGGGCTGCCTGCTGGGGAGCTCGTTAAACATTGACACTGCCGGCTGACTGCAGCCCAGAGGGATTTATTTATGTAGTGTTGGTGTCACGTGGCTGACTGCCCCCCCCCCCCCCCCCCGTCATCCCTGGTATGAACAGAAAGGTGCCATAGAGCTATCTGCAATCTGGGTTTGTCCAGACTCAGTTCCAATCCAATGTTAATATCTTTCAAAATCGAACACATGTCAGCACTCACCCAGAGAATGCTCTATTGTTAATTCACTCACTTTCCAAACAATAATTGAATAGCGGGTGCTGAAAATCTGAAACTCATAGCGTCACCTGACCTGAAATGTTAACTCTCTTCCTCTCTCCACAGCCTCTGTCTGACTTGCTGTGTGTTTCTTCCACCATATTCCAGAGAATCATAGAATTTAACAGTGCAGAAGGAGGCTATTCGGCCCATCGAGACTGCACCTTGGAAGGAGCACCCTACGTCAGCCCACGCCCCCCACCCAGGAACCCCACCTAACCCTTTGGACACTAAGGGGCAATTTAGCAGGGCCAATCCACCTAACCTGCACATCTTAATAATAATAATCGCATATTGTCACAAGTAGGCTTCAATGAAGTTACTGTGAAAAGTCCACATTCTGGCGCCTGTTTGGGGAGGCCGGTCCGGGAATCGAACCCACGCTGCTGGCATTGTTCTGCATTACAAGCCAGCTGTTTAGCCCACTGTGCTAAACCAGCCCCTTTGGACTGTGGGAGGAAACTGGAGCACCAGGAGCAGACGCGGGGAGAACGTGCAGACTCCGCACAGTCACCCGAGGCCAGAATTGAACCCGGGTCCCTGGAACTGTGAGACAGCAGTGCCAACCACTGTGCCACCGTGCGGGAGTTTGCATTTTTCGCGTTGCACCGAGGATTTTCATTTGGAACCCCCCCCCCCCCCCCTTGTCCCCTCTTCATTGTTAAATATTAACCAGCAACGAATAAAATATAATGTGGAGTTTCTATTTAAATAATAAATTGGGGTGGTGCAGATTCTGATGTAACTCACTCACAGCCAATCAGAACCTTATTCTCACTGTTTGCCCCGTGCAAACATTCTTCCCTGTTGGAAGTGTGACTGTCCTTGCTTTCATTGCCGTTTGCTCACTCTCATAGCCACATTTATCAGTTAGTTTCACCGAGGATGTTTGAAAACGGACTCGCGCATCTCATTGCGGGCCCACTCACAGTACCTAGATTTTTTGTTACTGTGCAATGACCCGCACCTTGCCATTCATTACTGACAAATAGAACTCAACACACGGGGTTCATCACAGGACACATCCGGAGCAGTCCAGTAAAGTCTCACAACGTGACAAACACAACAGGGCTCTGTACACCACCTTCACACCCCTGGACACATCAATTAGAAACACGCCGACAGCTATTTCGGATCATGAAGCCACCACGAAAGTTAACAATGAGGACGGTGAATCCAAAATAGGCCAGCCAACCGGATCATCGGCCTTTCCTGAATAAGCTGCTGTGCATTTCCAGCGGTTGGTTAGACTTCAGGTTTCCAGCATGTTTTTATCTGTAGTCTTTACAATTCTGTGCACTTAACTCTTTCGGTACCACACTAATCCCCTGTGTACAGTTGGCGTCTCTGTCATATTAAACAAGTTTAAAATACATTTTTAAGCGGCTATTTCTTAATATTAACCCAAGGTGTGTAAAAAAACGTGTAAATATATTCACATGTTGTTGTCTTCCAAGGTAGATTTGGCAGGTTGCAATTTAATACATATTTGGGGCAAACTATTATAGGAGATGTATTATTGCATTATTGAACGCTCACGAGACGTTTAAAATGAACTTTAACAGGTGGGATTATATTAGCTGATGCTGTTTACATAATCACTCCAAATCACACCGGTAGACCCATTCAGATGACAGACAGTGCGAAGAAGCGTTTGCTATTCAAAGTTCACAAAAGCGAATGACAAGTTTCTTCATGACAATTTTTTTCCGGAGGACAGTCGCTTTATACCCCCCCCCCCTCCCCAACCCCCACACCCATCACCATTATGAGTTATATCCCTCCCCCTCCTCCCACCGCTATTATAAAATCGGTTCAGATAGGTCCAGCACGACCCAGAGGCACCCTTTCTGCTTGCTCCTTGAAGTCTAGAATCAAAAACAAACTACCCAAACCAAAGAAAAAATATAAAATCAGTTTTTTTTCAAAACGAAGCAACCGGGACTCCTTTTCTGAAAGTACAGCCACATTATGTATGCAGGGACTGCATTGATTGATGTCTTAATAAATAGGGCCAGAGTGAAGTCGCGCGTCGATTCTTGTACACTCATTCGTATCAATACAAACACAGCAATCCCCTTCAATTCGCCTTGTAGCACATAATTAATTACCAAATCACCTAAAACAATTCGCAGATTTATCACGCAGCTCAGCTCGGTTTTATACAGTATTCATTGTTTATAGGTGTAGAATATGTAGTCCCTGATTAGTGTGCCTTAGAATACATGGTTGCAATGATTTACATTATGTATATGGTACCCGTTTATCGTTAATTTTTATGCCATGCCAAATGAATGTTGCAATTCTGATCAAATTCAATTACAATATTCCTTGAAACCGACTAATGGACGTCGGTTTGATTTATCTCAAAAACTAAACACAAAACAGCGATAGTAATTTACAAGTAACTCCATTGACCTGAGTTCTGATTGTATTATAACTGCACTTGTATGCGTTTCAGCTCATCATTCTTAAGCAATATATATTACAGCCTCAATGAACTGCCCTTTATTTGTCATGGTTTTAAGGAGTACAGGATGGAGAAACATTTACATTATGATTTACCTATATATATAGGAACGCATATATTGTGTGCAGCCCTTTCTATGCCTATGTACATCATGTGCAATATATATATTATATTTATAGGAACGCATATATTGTGTGCAGCCCTTTCTATGCCTATGTACACCACGTGCAATAAATATTAACCCATGAACATGCCAGATTGCTCATATGTCTGTACTTCAATATGTGCACATGTCAATTGCACGTGTGCTTATGTCTTCACACATGTGTGCATAGTGACATGCACACGAGACGGTTCATGCATTTCCGCACATTAAAAAGGGAGTTTGTATTTAAATTGCACTTTTCAGGATACCAGGTTGTCCCAAATCCAAATCTCAGTCAATTAAGTAATTTGGATTGGAGTGACCATTGCAATGCCGGGTAACTGCACAAGTCTCGCAAACAAAAATAACAAGGCAAGGAGCAGACAACCTATGTTTTAATGAATATTGGTCAGAAGAAACAGGAGAACTCTCCTGCTCTTTGATTAATGCTATGGGATGTCTCACTGTTATCTGAGGTGACTCGCGGGCCTCTCTTCTTCACCCTATCTGAAAGACAGCGGCCTCGACAATACAGCGCTTCCTCAGCAACACGGCACTGCATCTTGAACACAGAATAAACGCTGGAGGCAGGTTTGAACCCCCAACACTCGAACTCAGAGGCGAAAGTAGCAGCATTAAAAGCCAAAGCTTACACCTAGTATGATCAGGACAGTATTAATGATTTGCAAATCCCGGAGGCTGTTTTTGTAAGTTTATATTTAACATGGTTTGTGCTATTTGGTCCATTTAAAGCAATATATAACGCCGTGCGGGTCTGGGTACCAATATATAACATGGTGTTGAATACATACTCACTGTAGCTGCAGTTATACAGTTTACATACATGAACACAACACAATTTCATGCAGCAATGTCTACAGGTTAAGAGGGGGGGGGGGGGGGGCTTTATTGAAATCATTAAGAGTGCGTTTGCATTGCACTTTACGCTAATGCTAAACTTGAATGTAAATGGAGTGCAGTGTCAAACCTGATTTAGCCAGACCCCCGGGCACAATTATAACAGCCTGACTTTAATTTAAATAGTTAATATTTACATTTTAATAGTTGGGAGGAGTTGTGGCCAGTCATGCGAGGCAGTCCATGTAAGCAGAGTATTTATTAATCGAATCAACCTCAGCAGCATCCATTGTCCAAGACTCGAAGCTGCACCAAGGAAATTCTACTTTGATAAAGTGTGTGCGTGGGGACTTCACACGGGACTGCAGTTATACGGCACATGGTGCCAAAATGCAGCAAGAAATCAGATGGGACCTTTTGAATGTCCAATGATACGGAATGAGGGAGAGAGGATTCACCTCTAACACAGACTGGGACTCGATACTATCACTGCCCTGTATATCAGTTCGGAAGAGTGAGATTGTACAACCTAACCAAATATGTAGTGAAATTGGGGCACAAAGAAATCTCCCTCCCCACAAATGCCTTCGACCTATTGCTGTAAAAAAAAAATCCGTGCCAACATTAGTTTAGTTTGATGCCGTCCTCATTGATCAGGTCTTCTGCATGCACAGGTTACAGTTTATCTTTCTGCGGCAATATCGCTGACTCTTTATCCAGCGCCACTGTCCCCCCCCCCCCCTCCCACTCACACAACAGTATAAATCTCATCCTATTTCCAGTTCTCTCCAGCTTTGACAAAGAGTTATCCAGACTGGAAACGTTCGCTCCCTTCTCTCTCCACACATGCATTTTCTGTTTCAGATTCCAGCATCCGCGGTGATTTGCTTTTATATGAATGGGGGAAATCTCTGGTGAGCGATCCAATAGAATGCAGGGAGCGCCGAGGGTGAGCCGGTTGTGGGGGGGGGGGGGGGGGGTCTTGCCATTACATCGGGACACATGCAGCGCCTCACAGCAGCACAATCAACCCCGGTAAGAATGGGGCTATCGAGGTGTCCCAGCAAGGAGCATCGGGTGTGCCCAAATGAGAGGGTTAGCACACACGAGGTTCCCTGGCACATTTATGGTAACGGTGCCCACACAGGAGGGTATACTGGCCGGCAAGTAGCGGAGGGCGGGAGTGCAGTGTGATCCCACGGTCCCTGATACAAAATCCAAGAAACTAAATTGGGACTGAATTCACATACGCACCATTGCTTTCGACAATAAGTGCTCACTTTGCTTCTAAGGCTTTATAAATGAAGCAGAGGACGCTTCATGTTTTAGAACTATGTTGAAATAAATCTGCTTCCACGCGACATTGCAATGCAATCACAATTGCAAAACTAATTTGTCATAGTTACTATTTGAACAGAAAGGAGAAGGAGAAGAATCTGACCAGAGCAGATGTTAGGTTTCGCCACCAGTAACATGAAGTCCTTTGGGAGAATGTTTTAGGTGAAAGTTTCTCTGTTGATACCCCGGCATGTCCAGCTGGGTGACGGGACGGTGACAGCTTGAAATAATAAGATTTGATCCACCCAGTATTCGGTTTAATATCCCAAGTGTGGTGTGCAACTTATATGTGACGGGTTTTATTTAAAAAAACCTGGGCTATCTCTGCAAATTTATATTTAATACAGTAATGTAACACCAGTCACCACACTCTTATATTTCGTGGGGGAAATATAGCTGCAAAAATGTATTCTGTAAAAGACAGCGGCACCTTCATCTCAAATAAAAGCAGACTCGATTCCCAGCTGCGATGCCCTCCAGATGTCACATCTCCCTCTCGTTCCCCTTAGATTGTAAACCAGTTCAAGTGCCTGTTTGAAATGGGTGCAATTGCTGCTCGCCTTTGTCGAACAGTACATTGTGTGTGTGTGGATTTAACAAGGTGAGTTCTGAGTGGGCTTGGGGATCTATGGGTCAGTTCAAACACCCCGAACGGGAGACTCTGACCCCAGCGGTTTCAACAGACCCGCTGCTGGGAATGTCTTGCGAGAAATGCCTTAACAAAGGACTCCAGCAATATCAGAGATCGCTCTGACCTCCCGAGTATTATCGATGTCCCTGGCCGTCTTTGATTTGATAATGGTTCCTCTGTGAACTCTGCCGCAGCCACTCGTACACAATCTTGGACATTTTATGGAATGTTACGGGTTTGGGAAGGGAAGAAACTGAGTGTTTCAAAATGCTGAAATAGGACTTCTCTCCTATCTAACCAAACGAGCCGAGATGAAAATACCCTTTGTCCACACATTGCATCTGCTCTGCATTGTGTCCCTAAAGCATTTTTTGCAGCACCCACCCAGACATTCTCCAGTCCACTACTTCACAAGAAAGAAACGACACGACTGTGCCAGATTGTGAGAGGAAAACTAAAGGGGTACATCACAAGGGGACAATACAGATTATTTAAATCTGTATAAAGGGGTATTGTTAGAGGCAGCTTATAATTCAAACACAAGTGAGCAGCTTTTTAAAATCCTTTATTCAATCCTTCTATATAATAGAAACCAATTGCACCCTAATAACATCTAAGTATTTATTAATTTTAAGAATTAAATGAGAGGTGTGGATTAATAGTTGGGTCACACCTGGACTTGCAAACACTTGTGCAATATTTCCAGGAACGGGACTCCATCTCTGTCAACGCCACGATCCCGCTACACATATTTTTCACGGGATGTGAGCGTCGCGGGCTAGGATTTGTTGCCCATTTCTAAAAGATGGGGAATGGTGCATGGAATCCGGCTCAGTTGAGATGCTGTACATGCAGTTACCCGGATTGCTAGTCTGACCCCGACCCTTTCAAAGACGAGTGAGGGTTTAAGGGAGCTCAGATACAACTACATTTTACATTTTAATTCAGCAGGGAAAAATATAGGATATTTAAAACCTGTGGCTTAAGTGAAATCATGTTGCAAAACACAAATGTATAATTGTGCCGTTGCCTGATGTTACTTCAGAACAGGTAATTCCAGGCAATTGTAAATTATAGTTTCAATTGCTCCTCAAATCCGATTTATATTTATATTTCTGGATCTCTGCGACAATGTCGGCTTTTAACAACTATGCAACGTCAAACACTTAATTTAGATACAATAACTATTTTTTTCCCAAAGTTGGGATTGCCTATAATATCCTGGCCAACCTCTAAAGACGCGTGTTGTACTTTTTCCAAAACAGGATCATTGCAAAATAGCCTCAGAATAATGATTTCTTCTGTCACTGTTCTAGTGTGGTGGAGGTACCCCCAATCTGGATTGTACATCTGAAATGATGGCGGGGTTATTACCATTGCTTGGTCCAGTGCATCCTGTCATATGCGAGCCTTTATTTCACACTGCGGCGTGACAGACCGCATACATCAGGGAGCGGGACGTGTCCGTTTATTTAGTTATTCATCGAACATTAACCAGGATTTAATGAAAAATTTAGGGCGCAAGATTTTATTGCGTTGTCAGTGTACACAATGACTCGGTAACAAATCATCACCTGATTCTATCTGAGATTAGCAGTATCCGACCTCTGGTACCTCTGGATTGAAATATGTCAAGGTGCTACAATCTTACTTGGCAATTCTAATTGTAGAATTCTAATTACATACGGATGTATATAAAGACAGACCTGATGGTTGCAAATGTCCATCTAAATTGATGTTTAATTAGCAATTTTACCCTCTTGATGCTGTAGAGAATAATGAATTTTACGAAAGAATAGGACGTGACTTGCTGATTAAAATTTGCTAGGTATAGGTTGCTTAATCAATGGATTTCCTCCTCTTTACGAAAATGTCGGTGGAAAAAAATAATATTTCTAACTAATTAATAATTCCTGTTAAAATACGTTAACAAACTCGCTGAAATGATGATCCAGTCCCCTCTCCTCCGGGACGAATACTATTCCATCATCAATTTGCACCAATCTCCCCTTTAAGGTCACTTTCCTTGTTGTAATTGCACCTGTACGGAGTTGATGTGGAGAATCACTGCACAAACAATACGGTGCCGAGCCCTGTAGGCCTGCAGCAAGTAGCTGGGAGCTTCGGAAGGGATTGCGCTGCTCGCTTTGGTGTCACATCATCAGAAAATGCTTTCAAAATTCCCCTGTTTATGTTAGCGTTCATTCTTTTATAATTCTGTCACACAAAGCAAATCCAGCACAGCAGGCTGGAGGGGCAGAATGGCCTGCTCTGGTCCGAACCCGTATGCTCCCCTCTCTAGTCAATCTGTACATGTAAACCCTTTGTTTACGCATGTTAGGCCTTAATAACCAAATACCTACATTAAAGTGATTATACGTCGATTATTTCTGGAATAAATGAAAATATAGTTTTGGGGGTAAATTCTTTAGTTACAAATCTTGAGTTGGGAAACATGTTTTTTTCTCCTAAGGACACAGACAGCACCAAGGAAGCTGTTCTCAGGAATAATTCTACCTTCACCAGGCGGCCGATGACACCAGTGAAAACCCAAAGCTACTCGACATTGTAACCCGAGATTGTGACTGATGGGGAAGAGGTCCTGGACACCTTTCTACATGACAGTCACCCACCCAGTCGGAATATTGCTCCAAATTCCTTTTACAGAATTGCCAGTAGCATTCACTCACAAGAGGGTGAGAGCGAGAAATTATTTTACATCCGATTAGTTAAGCGCAATAAATGATAATAGATCATTGCGGCAATCAAATTAACTAGCGAAATCGCGCAGGAAAGGTTATACAAAATTACACATGGCGTTATCCACGTATCCTCAATACATATTTCCCATTTAGAAAGTGTGCATGCATTACAAGATCAGAATCAAATACGGCAGAACTATACAATGTGCAGAAAGCTTAAATGTGCATTTGAAGTGGAGAATGATTGACAATGTGTAACATTTAGGACGTCATATAATTGCAATGCTAAAGTCCAGGTAGAAATGAGCCCCATGTTTCATCAATTTGCCTTTTGAAAATATTAATTCAAGCAGATTTTTCTTGCGAATGCCCGACAATTAAGCGCTTGTTTGATGGTTTAAAAATATTGTTCGACTTTCGCTGAAAATGAAACTTCGGGAACAGTGAACCAGAAAAAGGGATAGTTATTTTTGGCGAGGGCATTCCGGATTCAAGTAGAACAGGAGCTTTAAAGAATAATTGCATCATTGAACATCAAGCAGGGCAGAATTCCCCCGGTTTGGAAGAAAACGGCTTCTTTCAGTGTTCTACCGGCTGGTACTTACCCTCAGGAAATACAGCTCTCATCTTGAGATAGCTGGTCGTCAGTCTGATGATTGAGGCTTTGTCCAACTGAGAGGTGATGGCCGAGGGTAGAGGCAGTAACTTAGCCAGCTCGTAAAATTCCCCATTTTCTTTTTCTCTCCTCGTCTTGGCAGCATTTTTGGACTTTTCCTTCATCTCGCCTATTGCACCGGAGTGTTACTGACATAATAAATACACTTCCTCTGTAGCCCCGAAAACATTCGTTTGTATTTTTTTTCTGAGGAGTTTTCTCTCTCTCCCCCTCTTGTCTATTCAACGGCCAGAAATATCACTTCAGCCTTTTTGTTTTGAAATGTTTTGATAAATGCTTGGTCTTCCAGCTTCTTGTGTGGTGTGAATATGATGAGAGGGGAGGGCTGTGGGGTCTCAGTAGCCGCGTCTCCTCAGTCAGTACCTCAGTGTTCGCCCTCAGGCTCTCTTGGCGGGCTCGGTCCCTGCGAAATTGCTGTCTTCACTTCACACTCAGCTTCTGACAATGTGGACTCGCCTCCTCCTCCTCCCTCCACCCCGCCTTTTCTCCTGGCTGTCGCTCCCCACTCTTATTCAAGCTGTCCTCTGTTTCCCGCGGCACAACCTGAGGGCCAGTCCCTCGCCCCCCCCCCCCCCCCCCCCCCCCGGTGAACTCTCCTCCTCGAGTTTGGGGCTTGCGGTTCCCGAGAGGGCGGGTGAGCCCGAAGCTGGCGGGCACCTCCTCCCGGCCGCCGCTACACCCGGGAGGAAGGCGGAAGCGCTCAGAGGTAAGCTTTCAGTTCAGGTCAGACTGGCCTTCCCTCCTCCCCTTGTCTCCCGCCAGCATTGCCAGCGCACAGGTTTCTCCTTCCCGCCCGCTGTGTACCGTGCGGGCTGATGTGATTGTGATGGGGAGGGTGGGGTACTCTTGTGCTTCAATTATTCACCCTCCCTTCAGTTGTGACCCCCGTCATCACATTGTGGGCAGTATGGGATCCGCAGAGGCTCCAGGCGTGTTCCCCAGGCTCTGATGACACGATACTCACGACCCCACACCGGCTTTCTTCAGCTTTTATTTCACCAGCTGCTAGCTTCTTGTTAAGTTTGCATGGTCCTAATTTCACCAGACATTCCCACCAGGGAATCTCAGCTCCACCAGGCTAGTCCCAGGTTAGGCGGATACAATCCTGTCCTCACTGCCTGGGCACTCCCATCCTCAGTGAATACTTCAACACTTGTCCTTCCTGATAACGTCGTCATTTCATCCCAGTGGTTCGCAAGTGTGCACTTATGTTTGGCAGAGGGATTTAGAAAAATCCCCAGACCTCAATAGATGTCCCCTTTAGCAAATCTGGCAACATCTGCGGAGAGGGGAATAGAGAGCAATCTCTAACCAGAGAACATGCATCTCAAACTCTGCTTCTCTCTGCACAGTGCCAGAGCCAGGAACATTTCCAGCACTTCTTGTTTTGCTATCATTCCCTCCCATTACCGGGATTATACTTTAGTTATCTTAACTCACTCACTCGCTCACTCAGCCTTCAGCCTGACTCATTCTCATGCTCACACATTCACTCAGCCTCCCTCACACTCAGCCCCCTCACACACACAGCCTCACATTCGCACTCCGCCTCACACTCACTCACTCAGCCTCACACCCTCACTCAGCCTCACACTCACACACTCACTCAGCCTCACACACCCAGACTCACACTCACACTCAGCCTCCCTCACACACAGCCTCGTTCACACTCCGCCTCCTTCACACTCCGCCTCCTTCACACTCAGCTTCCTTCAAACATAACATCATTCATTCAGCCTAACTTACTCACTCAGCATGACTCACTCACTCATCCCCTTACACACTCAGCCTCACACCCTCACCCAGCCTCACACCCACACTCAGCCTCACACCCAGTCGCATCACACTCTCACTCAGCCTCACACCCTCACTCAGCCTCACACACTCAGTCAGCCTCACACCCTCACTCAGCCTCACACTCACTCAGCCTCACACACTCACTCAGCCTCACACTCACTCAGCCTCACCCTCACTCAGCCTCACAGACTCACTCAGCCTCACACACTCACTCAGCATCACACCCTCACTCAGCCTCACACTCACACAGCCTCACAGACTCACTCAGCCTCACACACTCACTCAGCCTCACACCCTCACTCAGCCTCACACTCACTCAGCCTCACACACTCACTCAGCCTCACTCTCACTCAGCCTCACACTCACGAAGCCTCACACCCACACTCAGCCTCACACCCTCACTCAGCCTCACACACTCACTCAGCCTCACGCACTGACTCAGCCTCACACTCACTCAGCCTCACACCCTCACTCAGCCTCACACACTCACACACCCTCACACACTCACTCAGCCTCACACCCTCACTCAGTCTCAAACCTGCACTCAGCCTCACACTCACTCCGCCTCACACCCTCACTCAGCGTCACTCACTCACTCAGCCTCACACCCTCACTCAGTCTCACACCTGCACTCAGCCTCATACACTCAGTCAGCCTCACACTCACTCAGCCTCACACTCACTCAGCCTCATACACTCACTCAGCCTCACACTCACTCAGCCTCACACACTCACTCAGCCTCACACCCTCACTCAGCCTCACTCAGTCAGCCTCACACCCTCACTCAGCCTCACACTCAGCCTCACACCCTCACTCAGCCTCACGCACTGACTCAGCCTCACACACTCACTCAGCCTCACACTCTCACTCAGGTTCACTCAGACTCACACACACTCAGCCTCACACTCACTCAGCCTCACACTCTCACTCAGCATCACACACTCACTCAGCCTCACACTCACTCAGCCTCACACACCCACTCAGCCTCACTCTCACTTAGCCTCACACCCTCATTCAGCCTCACACCCTCACTCAGCCTCACACCCACACTCAGCCTCACACTCACTCAGCCTCACACTCACTCAGCCTCACACATCCACTAAGCCTCACACTCCCACTCAGCCTCACACTCACTCAGCCTCACACTCACTCAGCCTCACACTCACACTCACACTCAGCCTCACACTCACTCAGCCCCACACACTCACTCAGCATCACACACTCACTCAGCCTGACACTCACTCAGCCTCACGCACTCACTCAGCCTCACTCCTTCACTCAGCCTCACACACTCACTCAGCATCACACACTCACTCAGCCTGACACTTACTTAGCCTGACACACTCACTCAGCCTCACACTCTCACTCAGCCTCACACTGACTCATCCTCACTCTCACTCAGCCTCACACCCTCACTCAGCCTCACACCCACACTCAGCCTCACACTCACTCAGCCTGACACTCACTCAGCCTCACACACTCACTCAGCCTCACTCCGTCACTCAGCCTCACACAGTCACTCAGCCTCACACACTCACTCAGGCTCACACTCACTCAGCCTCACACACTCACTCAGCATCACACACTCACTCAGCCTGACACTCACTCAGCCTCACACACTCACTCAGCCTCACACTCTCACTCAGCCTCACACTGACTCATCCTCACTCTCACTCAGCCTCACACCCTCACTCAGCCTCACACCCACACTCAGCCTCACTCAGCCTCACACCCTCACTCAGCCTCACACTCACTCAGCCTCACACAGCCACTCAGCCTCACACTCTCACTCAGCCTCAAACTCACTCAGCCTCACACACTCTCATTCAGCCTCACTCCGTCACTCAGCCACACACACTCACTCAGCATCACACTCTCACTCAGCCTCACACTCTCACTCAGCCTCACACCCTCACTCAGCCTGACACTCATTCAGCCTCACACACTCACTCAGCCTCCCACAGTCACTCAGCCTCACACCCTCACTCAGCCTCACACACTCACTCAGCCTCACACTCTCACTCAGGCTCACACTGTCACTCAGCCTCACACTCACTCAGCATCACACACTCACTCAGCCTCACACACTCACTCAGCCTGACACTCACTCAGCCTCACACACTCACTCAGCCTCACACTCTCACTCAGCCTCACACACTCACTCAGCCTCACACTCACTCAGCCTCACACACCCACTCAGCCTCACACTCTCACTCAGCCTCACACTCACTCAGCCTCATTCTCACTCAGCCTCACACCCTCACTCAGCCTCAAACCCACACTCAGCCTCACACTCACTCAGCCTCACACACTCACTCAGCATCACACATTCACTCAGCCTCACACACTCACTCAGCCTCACACTCACTCAGCCTCACACACCGACTCAGCATCACACTCTCACTCAGCCTTACACTCACTCAGCCTCATTCTCACTCAGCCTCACACCCTCACTCAGCCTCACACCCACACTCAACCTCACACTCACTCAGCCTCACACACTCACTCAGCCTCACACACTCACTCAGCCTCACACCCTCACTCAGCCTCACACTCACTCAGCCTCACAGACTCACTCAGCCTCACACACTCACTCAGCCTCACACCCTCACTCAGCCTCACACTCACTCAGCCTCACACACTCACTCAGCCTCACTCTCACTCAGCCTCACACTCACGAAGCCTCACACCCACACTCAGCCTCACACCCTCACTCAGCCTCACACACTCACTCAGCCTCACGCACTGACTCAGCCTCACACTCACTCAGCCTCACACCCTCACTCAGCCTCACACACTCACACACCCTCACACACTCACTCAGCCTCACACCCTCACTCAGTCTCAAACCTGCACTCAGCCTCACACTCACTCCGCCTCACACCCTCACTCAGCGTCACTCACTCACTCAGCCTCACACCCTCACTCAGTCTCACACCTGCACTCAGCCTCATACACTCAGTCAGCCTCACACTCACTCAGCCTGACACTCACTCAGCCTCACACACTCACTCAGCCTCACACTCACTCAGCCTCACACACTCACTCAGCCTCACACCCTCACTCAGCCTCACTCAGTCAGCCTCACACCCTCACTCAGCCTCACACTCAGCCTCACACCCTCACTCAGCCTCACGCACTGACTCAGCCTCACACACTCACTCAGCCTCACACTCTCACTCAGGTTCACTCAGACTCACACACACTCAGCCTCACACTCACTCAGCCTCACACTCTCACTCAGCCTCACACACCCACTCAGCCTCACTCTCACTTAGCCTCACACCCTCACTCAGCCTCACACCCTCACTCAGCCTCACACCCACACTCAGCCTCACACTCACTCAGCCTCACACTCACTCAGCCTCACACACCCACTCAGCCTCACACTCTCACTCAGCCTCACACTCACTCAGCCTCACACTCACTCAGCCTCACACTCACACTCACACTCAGCCTCACACTCACTCAGCCCCACACACTCACTCAGCATCACACACTCACTCAGCCTGACACTCACTCAGCCTCACACACTCACTCAGCCTCACTCCTTCACTCAGCCTCACACACTCACTCAGCATCACACACTCACTCAGCCTGACACTTACTCAGCCTGACACACTCACTCAGCCTCACACTCTCACTCAGCCTCACACTGACTCATCCTCACTCTCACTCAGCCTCACACCCTCACTCAGCCTCACACCCACACTCAGCCTCACACTCACTCAGCCTGACACTCACTCAGCCTCACACACTCACTCAGCCTCACTCCGTCACTCAGCCTCACACAGTCACTCAGCCTCACACACTCACTCAGGCTCACACTCACTCAGCCTCACACACTCACTCAGCCTCCCACAGTCACTCAGCCTCACACCCTCACTCAGCCTCACACACTCACTCAGCCTCACACACTCACTCAGGCTCACACTGTCACTCAGCCTCACACTCACTCAGCATCACACACTCACTCAGCCTCACACACTCACTCAGCCTGACACTCACTGAGCCTCACACACTCACTCAGCCTCACACCCTCACTCAGCCTCACTCAGTCAGCCTCACACCCTCACTCAGCCTCACACTCAGCCTCACACCCTCACTCAGCCTCACGCACTGACTCAGCCTCACACACTCACTCAGCCTCACACTCTCACTCAGGTTCACTCAGACTCACACACACTCAGCCTCACACTCACTCAGCCTCACACTCTCACTCAGCCTCACACACCCACTCAGCCTCTCTCTCACTTAGCCTCACACCCTCACTCAGCCTCACACCCTCACTCAGCCTCACACCCACACTCAGCCTCACACTCACTCAGCCTCACACTCACTCAGCCTCACACACCCACTCAGCCTCACACTCTCACTCAGCCTCACACTCACTCAGCCTCACACTCACTCAGCCTCACACTCACACTCACACTCAGCCTCACACTCACTCAGCCCCACACACTCACTCAGCATCACACACTCACTCAGCCTGACACTCACTCAGCCTCACACACTCACTCAGCCTCACTCCTTCACTCAGCCTCACACACTCACTCAGCATCACACACTCACTCAGCCTGACACTTACTCAGCCTGACACACTCACTCAGCCTCACACTCTCACTCAGCCTCACACTGACTCATCCTCACTCTCACTCAGCCTCACACCCTCACTCAGCCTCACACCCACACTCAGCCTCACACTCACTCAGCCTGACACTCACTCAGCCTCACACACTCACTCAGCCTCACTCCGTCACTCAGCCTCACACAGTCACTCAGCCTCACACACTCACTCAGGCTCACACTCACTCAGCCTCACACACTCACTCAGCATCACACACTCACTCAGCCTGACACTCACTCAGCCTCACACACTCACTCAGCCTCACACTCTCACTCAGCCTCACACTGACTCATCCTCACTCTCACTCAGCCTCACACCCTCACTCAGCCTCACACCCACACTCAGCCTCACTCAGCCTCACACCCTCACTCAGCCTCACACTCACTCAGCCTCACACACCCACTCAGCCTCACACTCTCACTCAGCCTCAAACTCACTCAGCCTCACACACTCTCATTCAGCCTCACTCCGTCACTCAGCCACACACACTCACTCAGCATCACACTCTCACTCAGCCTCACACTCTCACTCAGCCTCACACCCTCACTCAGCCTGACACTCATTCAGCCTCACACACTCACTCAGCCTCCCACAGTCACTCAGCCTCACACCCTCACTCAGCCTCACACACTCACTCAGCCTCACACACTCACTCAGGCTCACACTGTCACTCAGCCTCACACTCACTCAGCATCACACACTCACTCAGCCTCACACACTCACTCAGCCTGACACTCACTGAGCCTCACACACTCACTCAGCCTCACACCCTCACTCAGCCTCACTCAGTCAGCCTCACACCCTCACTCAGCCTCACACTCAGCCTCACACCCTCACTCAGCCTCACGCACTGACTCAGCCTCACACACTCACTCAGCCTCACACTCTCACTCAGGTTCACTCAGACTCACACACACTCAGCCTCACACTCACTCAGCCTCACACTCTCACTCAGCCTCACACACCCACTCAGCCTCACTCTCACTTAGCCTCACACCCTCACTCAGCCTCACACCCTCACTCAGCCTCACACCCACACTCAGCCTCACACTCACTCAGCCTCACACTCACTCAGCCTCACACACCCACTCAGCCTCACACTCTCACTCAGCCTCACACTCACTCAGCCTCACACTCACTCAGCCTCACACTCACACTCACACTCAGCCTCACACTCACTCAGCCCCACACACTCACTCAGCATCACACACTCACTCAGCCTGACACCCACTCAGCCTCACACACTCACTCAGCCTCACTCCTTCACTCAGCCTCACACACTCACTCAGCATCACACACTCACTCAGCCTGACACTTACTCAGCCTGACACACTCACTCAGCCTCACACTCTCACTCAGCCTCACACTGACTCATCCTCACTCTCACTCAGCCTCACACCCTCACTCAGCCTCACACCCACACTCAGCCTCACACTCACTCAGCCTGACACTCACTCAGCCTCACACACTCACTCAGCCTCACTCCGTCACTCAGCCTCACACAGTCACTCAGCCTCACACACTCACTCAGGCTCACACTCACTCAGCCTCACACACTCACTCAGCATCACACACTCACTCAGCCTGACACTCACTCAGCCTCACACACTCACTCAGCCTCACACTCTCACTCAGCCTCACACTGACTCATCCTCACTCTCACTCAGCCTCACACCCTCACTCAGCCTCACAACCACACTCAGCCTCACTCAGCCTCACACCCTCACTCAGCCTCACACTCACTGAGCCTCACACACCCACTCAGCCTCACACTCTCACTCAGCCTCAAACTCACTCAGCCTCACACACTCTCATTCAGCCTCACTCCGTCACTCAGCCACACACACTCACTCAGCATCACACTCTCACTCAGCCTCACACTCTCACTCAGCCTCACACCCTCACTCAGCCTGACACTCATTCAGCCTCACACACTCACTCAGCCTCCCACAGTCACTCAGCCTCACACCCTCACTCAGCCTCACACACTCACTCAGCCTCACACACTCACTCAGGCTCACACTGTCACTCAGCCTCACACTCACTCAGCATCACACACTCACTCAGCCTCACACACTCACTCAGCCTGACACTCACTCAGCCTCCCACACTCACTCAGCCTCACACTCTCACTCAGCCTCACACACTCACTCAGCCTCACACTCACTCAGCCTCACACACCCACTCAGCCTCACACTCTCACTCAGCCTCACACTCACTCAGCCTCACTCTCACTCAGCCTCACACCCTCACTCAGCCTCAAACCCACACTCAGCCTCACACTCACTCAACCTCACACACTCACTCAGCATCACACATTCACTCAGCCTCACACACTCACTCAGCCTCACACTCACTCAGCCTCACACACCGACTCAGCATCACACTCTCACTCAGCCTTACACTCACTCAGCCTCATTCTCACTCAGCCTCACACCCTCACTCAGCCTCACACCCACACTCAACCTCACACTCACTCAGCCTCACACACTCACTCAGCCTCACACTCTCACTCAGCCTCACACACTCACTCAGCATCACACAATCACTCAGCCTCACACACTCACTCAGCCTCACTCTCTCACTCAGCCTCACAGTCACTCAGCCTCACTCTCACTCAGCCTCACACACTCACTCAGCCTCACACTCTCACTCAGCCTCACACTCACTCAGCATCACACACTCAATCAGCCTCACACTCACTCAGCCTGACACCCTCACTCAGCCTCACACACTCACTCAGCATCACACACTCACTCAACCTCACACTCTCACTCAGCCTCACACTCACTCAGCCTCACACCCTCACTCAGCCTCACACACTCACTCAGCCTCACACTCTCACTCAGCCTCACACTCACTCAGCATCACACACTCACTCAGCCTCATACTCACTCAGCCTCACACACTCACTCAGCCTCACTCCTTCACTCAGCCTCACATCCTCACTCAGCCTCACACTCACTCAGCCTCACACAGTCACTCAGCCTCACACCCTCACACAGCCTCTCACTCTCACGCAGCCTCACACTCACTCAGCCTCACACCCTCACTCAGCCTCACACACTCACTCAGCCTCACACTCACTCAGCCTCACACCCTCACTCAGCCTCACAAACTCACTCAGCCTCACACTCACTCAGCCTCACACGCACTCAGCCTCACACTCACTCAGCATCACACACTCACTCAGCCTCACACTCACTCAGCCTCACACCCTCACTCAGCCTCATACACTCACTCAGCCTCACTCCTTCACTCAGACTCACACACTCACTGAGCCTCACACTCACCCAGCCACACACACACACAGCCTCACACCCTCACTCAGCCTCAAACACTCACTCAGACTCACACTCACTCAGCCTCACACCCTCACTCAGCCTCACACACTCACGCAGCCACACTCTCACTCAGCCTCACACTCACTCAGCCTCACACACTCACACAGCCTGACACTCACTCAGCATCACACACTCACTCAGCCTCAAACCCTCACTCAGCCTCACACACTCACTCAGCCTCACTCCTTCACTCAGCCTCACACCCTCACTCAGCGTCACACACTCACTCAGCCTCACACACTCACTCAGCCTCACACACTCACTCAGCCTCACTCATTCACTCAGCCTCACACCCTCACTCAGCCTCACACTCACCCAGCCACACACACTCACTCAGCCTCACTCATTCACTCAGCGTCACACACTCACTCAGCCTCACACACTCACTCATCCTCACTCTCACTCAGCCTCACACCCTCACTCAGCCTCACACCCACACTCAGCCTCACACTCACTGAGCCTCACACTCACTCAGCCTCACACCCTCACTCAGCTTCACACACTCACTCAGCCTCACTCCTTCACTCAGCCTCACACACTCACTCAGCATCACACACGCACTCAGCCTGACACTCACTCAGCCTCACACACTCACTCAGACTCACACTCATACTCAGCCTCACACACTCACTCAGCCTCGCACTCACTCAGCGTCACACACTCACTCAGCCTGACACTCACTCAGCCTCACACACTCACTCAGCCTCACACTCTCACTCAGCCTCACACACTCACTCAACCTCACACTCACTCAGCCTCACACACCCACTCAGTCTCACACTCACTCAGCCTCACACACTCACTCAGCCTCCCACAGTCACTCAGCCTCACACCCTCACTCAGCCTCACACACTCACTCAGCCTCACACACTCACTCAGGCTCACACTGTCACTCAGCCTCACACTCACTCAGCATCACACACTCACTCAGCCTCACACACTCACTCAGCCTGACACTCACTGAGCCTCACACACTCACTCAGCCTCACACCCTCACTCAGCCTCACTCAGTCAGCCTCACACCCTCACTCAGCCTCACACTCAGCCTCACACCCTCACTCAGCCTCACGCACTGACTCAGCCTCACACACTCACTCAGCCTCACACTCTCACTCAGGTTCACTCAGACTCACACACACTCAGCCTCACACTCACTCAGCCTCACACTCTCACTCAGCCTCACACACCCACTCAGCCTCACTCTCACTTAGCCTCACACCCTCACTCAGCCTCACACCCTCACTCAGCCTCACACCCACACTCAGCCTCACACTCACTCAGCCTCACACTCACTCAGCCTCACACACCCACTCAGCCTCACACTCTCACTCAGCCTCACACTCACTTAGCCTCACACACACTCAGCCTCACACTCACACTCACACTCAGCCTCACACTCACTCAGCCACACACACTCACTCAGCATCACACACTCACTCAGCCTGACACTCACTCAGCCTCACACACTCACTCAGCCTCACTCCTTCACTCAGCCTCACACACTCACTCAGCATCACACACTCACTCAGCCTGACACTTACTCAGCCTGACACACTCACTCAGCCTCACACTCTCACTCAGCCTCACACTGACTCATCCTCACTCTCACTCAGCCTCACACCCTCACTCAGCCTCACACCCACACTCAGCCTCACACTCACTCAGCCTGACACTCACTCAGCCTCACACACTCACTCAGCCTCACTCCGTCACTCAGCCTCACACAGTCACTCAGCCTCACACACTCACTCAGGCTCACACTCACTCAGCCTCACACACTCACTCAGCATCACACACTCACTCAGCCTGACACTCACTCAGCCTCACACACTCACTCAGCCTCACACTCTCACTCAGCCTCACACTGACTCATCCTCACTCTCACTCAGCCTCACACCCTCACTCAGCCTCACACCCACACTCAGCCTCACTCAGCCTCACACCCTCACTCAGCCTCACACTCACTCAGCCTCACACACCCACTCAGCCTCCCCCTCTCACTCAGCCTCAAACTCACTCAGCCTCACACACTCTCATTCAGCCTCACTCCGTCACTCAGCCACACACACTCACTCAGCATCACACTCTCACTCAGCCTCACACTCTCACTCAGCCTCACACCCTCACTCAGCCTGACACTCATTCAGCCTCACACACTCACTCAGCCTCCCACAGTCACTCAGCCTCACACCCTCACTCAGCCTCACACACTCACTCAGCCTCACACACTCACTCAGGCTCACACTGTCACTCAGCCTCACACTCACTCAGCATCACACACTCACTCAGCCTCACACACTCACTCAGCCTGACACTCACTGAGCCTCACACACTCACTCAGCCTCACACCCTCACTCAGCCTCACTCAGTCAGCCTCACACCCTCACTCAGCCTCACACTCAGCCTCACACCCTCACTCAGCCTCACGCACTGACTCAGCCTCACACACTCACTCAGCCTCACACTCTCACTCAGGTTCACTCAGACTCACACACACTCAGCCTCACACTCACTCAGCCTCACACTCTCACTCAGCCTCACACACCCACTCAGCCTCACTCTCACTTAGCCTCACACCCTCACTCAGCCTCACACCCTCACTCAGCCTCACACCCACACTCAGCCTCACACTCACTCAGCCTCACACTCACTCAGCCTCACACACCCACTCAGCCTCACACTCTCACTCAGCCTCACACTCACTCAGCCTCACACTCACTCAGCCTCACACTCACACTCACACTCAGCCTCACACTCACTCAGCCCCACACACTCACTCAGCATCACACACTCACTCAGCCTGACACCCACTCAGCCTCACACACTCACTCAGCCTCACTCCTTCACTCAGCCTCACACACTCACTCAGCATCACACACTCACTCAGCCTGACACTTACTCAGCCTGACACACTCACTCAGCCTCACACTCTCACTCAGCCTCACACTGACTCATCCTCACTCTCACTCAGCCTCACACCCTCACTCAGCCTCACACCCACACTCAGCCTCACACTCACTCAGCCTGACACTCACTCAGCCTCACACACTCACTCAGCCTCACTCCGTCACTCAGCCTCACACAGTCACTCAGCCTCACACACTCACTCAGGCTCACACTCACTCAGCCTCACACACTCACTCAGCATCACACACTCACTCAGCCTGACACTCACTCAGCCTCACACACTCACTCAGCCTCACACTCTCACTCAGCCTCACACTGACTCATCCTCACTCTCACTCAGCCTCACACCCTCACTCAGCCTCACACCCACACTCAGCCTCACTCAGCCTCACACCCTCACTCAGCCTCACACTCACTGAGCCTCACACACCCACTCAGCCTCACACTCTCACTCAGCCTCAAACTCACTCAGCCTCACACACTCTCATTCAGCCTCACTCCGTCACTCAGCCACACACACTCACTCAGCATCACACTCTCACTCAGCCTCACACTCTCACTCAGCCTCACACCCTCACTCAGCCTGACACTCATTCAGCCTCACACACTCACTCAGCCTCCCACAGTCACTCAGCCTCACACCCTCACTCAGCCTCACACACTCACTCAGCCTCACACACTCACTCAGGCTCACACTGTCACTCAGCCTCACACTCACTCAGCATCACACACTCACTCAGCCTCACACACTCACTCAGCCTGACACTCACTGAGCCTCCCACACTCACTCAGCCTCACACTCTCACTCAGCCTCACACACACACTCAGCCTCACACTCACTCAGCCTCACACACCCACTCAGCCTCACACTCTCACTCAGCCTCACACTCACTCAGCCTCACTCTCACTCAGCCTCACACCCTCACTCAGCCTCAAACCCACACTCAGCCTCACACTCACTCAGCCTCACACACTCACTCAGCATCACACATTCACTCAGCCTCACACACTCACTCAGCCTCACACTCACTCAGCCTCACACACCGACTCAGCATCACACTCTCACTCAGCCTTACACTCACTCAGCCTCATTCTCACTCAGCCTCACACCCTCACTCAGCCTCACACCCACCCTCAACCTCACACTCACTCAGCCTCACACACTCACTCAGCCTCACACTCTCACTCAGCCTCACACACTCACTCAGCATCACACAATCACTCAGCCTCACACACTCACTCAGCCTCACTCTCTCACTCAGCCTCACAGTCACTCAGCCTCACTCTCACTCAGCCTCACACACTCACTCAGCCTCACACTCTCACTCAGCCTCACACTCACTCAGCCTCACACACTCTCATTCAGCCTCACTCCGTCACTCAGCCACACACACTCACTCAGCATCACACTCTCACTCAGCCTCACACTCTCACTCAGCCTCACACCCTCACTCAGCCTGACACTCATTCAGCCTCACACACTCACTCAGCCTCCCACAGTCACTCAGCCTCACACCCTCACTCAGCCTCACACACTCACTCAGCCTCACACACTCACTCAGGCTCACACTGGCACTCAGCCTCACACTCACTCAGCATCACACACTCACTCAGCCTCACACACTCACTCAGCCTGACACTCACTGAGCCTCCCACACTCACTCAGCCTCACACTCTCACTCAGCCTCACACACTCACTCAGCCTCACACTCACTCAGCCTCACACACCCACTCAGCCTCACACTCTCACTCAGCCTCACACTCACTCAGCCTCACTCTCACTCAGCCTCACACCCTCACTCAGCCTCAAACCCACACTCAGCCTCACACTCACTCAGCCTCACACACTCACTCAGCCTCACACACTCACTCAGCCTCACACTCTCACTCAGCCTCACACACTCACTCAGCATCACACAATCACTCAGCCTCACACACTCACTCAGCCTCACTCTCTCACTCAGCCTCACAGTCACTCAGCCTCACTCTCACTCAGCCTCACACACTCACTCAGCCTCACACTCTCACTCAGCCTCACACTCACTCAGCATCACACACTCAATCAGCCTCACACTCACTCAGCCTGACACCCTCACTCAGCCTCACACACTCACTCAGCATCACACACTCACTCAACCTCACACTCTCACTCAGCCTCACACTCACTCAGCCTCACACCCTCACTCAGCCTCACACACTCACTCAGCCTCACACTCTCACTCAGCCTCACACTCACTCAGCATCACACACTCACTCAGCCTCATACTCACTCAGCCTCACACACTCACTCAGCCTCACTCCTTCACTCAGCCTCACATCCTCACTCAGCCTCACACTCACTCAGCCTCACACAGTCACTCAGCCTCACACCCTCACACAGCCTCTCACTCTCACTCAGCCTCACACTCACTCAGCCTCACACCCTCACTCAGCCTCACACACTCACTCAGCCTCACACTCACTCAGCCTCACACCCTCACTCAGCCTCACACACTCACTCAGCCTCACACTCACTCAGCCTCACACGCACTCAGCCTCACACTCACTCAGCATCACACACTCACTCAGCCTCACACTCACTCAGCCTCACACCCTCACTCAGCCTCATACACTCACTCAGCCTCACTCCTTCACTCAGACTCACACACTCACTGAGCCTCACACTCACCCAGCCACACACACACAGCCTCACACCCTCACTCAGCCTCAAACACTCACTCAGACTCACACTCACTCAGCCTCACACCCTCACTCAGCCTCACACACTCACGCAGCCACACTCTCACTCAGCCTCACACTCACTCAGCCTCACACACTCACTCAGCCTGACACTCACTCAGCATCACACACTCACTCAGCCTCAAACCCTCACTCAGCCTCACACACTCACTCAGCCTCACTCCTTCACTCAGCCTCACACCCTCACTCAGCGTCACACACTCACTCAGCCTCACACACTCACTCAGCCTCACACACTCACTCAGCCTCACTCATTCACTCAGCCTCACACCCTCACTCAGCCTCACACTCACCCAGCCACACACACTCACTCAGCCTCACTCATTCACTCAGCGTCACACACTCACTCAGCCTCACACACTCACTCATCCTCACTCTCACTCAGCCTCACACCCTCACTCAGCCTCACACCCACACTCAGCCTCACACTCACTGAGCCTCACACTCACTCAGCCTCACACCCTCACTCAGCCTCACACACTCACTCAGCCTCACTCCTTCACTCAGCCTCACACACTCACTCAGCATCACACACGCACTCAGCCTGACACTCACTCAGCCTCACACACTCACTCAGACTCACACTCATACTCAGCCTCACACACTCACTCAGCCTCACACTCACTCAGCGTCACACACTCACTCAGCCTGACACTCACTCAGCCTCACACACTCACTCAGCCTCACACTCTCACTCAGCCTCACACACTCACTCAACCTCACACTCACTCAGCCTCACACACCCACTCAGTCTCACACTCACTCAGCCTCACACTCACACTCAGCCTCACACTCACTCAGCCTTACACACTCACTGAGCATCACACACTCACTCAGCCAGACACTCACTCAGCCTCACACACTCACTCAGCCTGACTCCTTCACTCAGCCTCACACACTCACTCAGCATCACACTCACTCAGCCTCACACACTCACTCAGCCTCACACTCTCACTCAGCATCACACACTCTCACAGCCTCACACTCACTCAGCCTGACACACTCACTCAGCCTCACACTCTCACTCAGCCTCACACTGACTCATCCTCACTCTCACTCAGCCTCACACCCTCACTCAGCCTCACACACCCACTCAGTCTCACACTCACTCAGCCTCACACTCACACTCAGCCTCACACTCACTCAGCCTCACACACTCACTGAGCATCACACACTCACTCAGCCTGACACTCACTCAGCATCACACTCACTCAGCCTCACTCCGTCACTCAGCCTCACTCCGTCACTCAGCCTCACACACTCACTCAGCCTCACACTCTCACACAGCCTCACACACTCACTCAGCCTCACACTCACTCAGCCTCACACACCCACTCAGCCTCACACTCTCACTCAGCCTCAAACTCACTCAGCCTCACACACTCTCATTCAGCCTCACTCCGTCACTCAGCCACACACACTCACTCAGCATCACACTCTCACTCAGCCTCACACACTCACTCAGCCTGACACTCACTCAGCCTCACACTCTCACTCAACCTCACACAGTCACTCAGCCTCACACCCTCACTCAGCCTCACACACTCACTCAGCCTCACACAGTCTCATTCAGCCTCACTCCGTCACTCAGCCACACACACTCACTCAGCATCACACTCTCACTCAGCCTCCCACACTCACTCAGCCTCACACTCACCCAGCCTCACTCTCACTCAGCCTCACACAGTCACTCAGCCTCACACCCTCACTCAGCCTCACACACTCACTCAGGCTCACACTGTCACTCAGCCTCACACTCACTCAGCATCACACACTCACTCAGCCTCACACACTCACTCAGCCTGACACTCACTCAGCCTCACACACTCACTCAGCCTCACACTCTCACTCAGCCTCACACACTCACTCAGCCTCACACTCACTCAGCCTCACACACCCACTCAGCCTCACACTCTCACTCAGCCTCACACTCACTCAGCCTCACTCTCACTCAGCCTCACACCCTCACTCAGCCTCAAACCCACACTCAGCCTCACACTCACTCAGCCTCACACACTCACTCAGCACCACACACTCACTCAGCCTCACACACTCACTCAGCCTCACACTCACTCAGCCTCACACACCCACTCAGCCTCACACTCTCACTCAGCCTTACACTCACTCAGCCTCATTCTCACTCAGCCTAACACCCTCACTCAGGCTCACACCCACACTCAGCCTCACACTCACTCAGCCTCACACACTAACTCAGCGTCACACTCTCACTCAGCCTCACACACTCACTCAGCATCACACACTCACTCAGCCTCACACACTCACTCAGCCTCACACTCTCATTCAGCCTCACACAAACGCAGCCTCACTCTCACTCAGCCTCACACACTCACTCAGCCACACACTCTCACTCAGCCTCACACTCACTCAGCATCACACACTCAATCAGCCTCACACTCACTCAGCCTGACACACTCACTCAGCCTCACACCCTCACTCAGCCTCACACACTCATTCAGCCTCACATTCACTCAGCCTCACACACTCACTCAGCCTCACACACTCACTCAGCCTCACACTCTCACTCAGCCTCACACTCACTCAGCCTCACACACTCACTCAGCCTCACACTCTCACTCAGCCTCACACTCACTCAGCGTCACACCCTCACTCAGCCTCACACACTCACTCAGCCTCACACTCTCACTCAGCCTCACACTCACTCAGCATCACACACTCACTCAGCCTCATACTCACTCAGCCTCACACACTCACTCAGCCTCACTCCTTCACTCAGCCTCACATCCTCACTCAGCCTCACACTCACTCAGCCTCACACAGTCACTCAGCCTCACACCCTCACACAGCCTCTCACTCTCACTCAGCCTCACACTCACTCAGCCTCACACCCTCACTCAGCCTCACACACTCACTCAGCCTCACTCCTTCACTCAGCCTCACACAGTCACTCAGCCTCACACCATCACTCAGCCTCACACACTCACTCAGCCTCACACTCACTCAGCCTCACACCCTCACTCAGCCTCACACACTCACTCAGCCTCACACTCACTCAGCCTCACACACACTCAGCCTCACACTCACTCAGCATCACACACTCAATCAGCCTCACACTCACTCAGCCTCACACCCTCACTCAGCCTCATACACTCACTCAGCCTCACTCCTTCACTCAGACTCACACACTCACTCAGCCTCACACTCACCCAGCCACACACACACACACAGCCTCACACCCTCACTCAGCCTCACACACTCACTCAGACTCACACTCACTCAGCCTCACACCCTCACTCAGCCTCACACCCTCACTCAGCCTCACACACTCACTCAGACTCACACTCACTCAGCCTCACACCCTCACTCAGCCTCACACATTCACGCAGCCACACTCTCACTCAGCCTCACACTCACTCAGCCTCACACACTCACTCAGCCTGACACTCACTCAGCATCACACACTCACTCAGCCTCAGACCCTCACTCAGCATCAAACCCACACTCAGCCTCACACTCACTCAGCCTCACACACTCACTCAGCATCACACACTCACTCAGCCTCACACACTCACTCAGCCTCACACTCACTCAGCCTCACACACCTACTCAGCCTCACACTCTCACTCAGCCTTACACTCACTCAGCCTCATTCTCACTCAGCCTCACACCCTCACTCAGCCTCACACCCACACTAAGCGTCACACTCACTCAGCCTCACACACTAACTCAGCGTCACACTCTCACTCAGCCTCACACACTCACTCAGCATCACACACTCACTCAGCCTCACACACTCACTCAGCCTCACACTCTCACTCAGCCTCACACTCACTCAGCCTCACTCTCACTCAGCCTCACACACTCACTCAGCCACACACTCTCACTCAGCCTCACACTCACTAAGCATCACACACTCAATCAGCCTCACACTCACTCAGCCTGACACACTCACTCAGCCTCACACCCTCACTCAGCCTCACACACTCATTCAGCCTCACATTCACTCAGCCTCACACACTCACTCAGCCTCACACACTCACTCAGCCTCACACACTCACTCAGCCTCACACTCTCACTCAGCCTCACACTCACTCAGCCTCACACACTCACTCAGCCTCACACTCTCACTCAGCCTCACACTCACTCAGCGTCACACCCTCACTCAGCCTCACACACTCACTCAGCCTCACACTCTCACTCAGCCTCACACTCACTCAGCATCACACACTCACTCAGCCTCATACTCACTCAGCCTCACACACTCACTCAGCCTCACTCCTTCACTCAGCCTCACATCCTCACTCAGCCTCACACTCACTCAGCCTCACACAGTCACTCAGCCTCACACCCTCACACAGCCTCTCACTCTCACACAGCCTCACACTCACTCAGCCTCACACCCTCACTCAGCCTCACACACTCACTCAGCCTCACTCCTTCACTCAGCCTCACACAGTCACTCAGCCTCACACCATCACTCAGCCTCACACCCTCACTCAGCCTCACACACTCACACAGCCACACTCTCACTCAGCCTCACACTCACTCAGCCTCACACACTCACTCAGCCTGACACTCACTCAGCATCACACACTCACTCAGCCTCAAACCCTCACTCAGCCTCACACACTCACTCAGCCTCACTCTCACTCAGCGTCACACACTCACTCAGCCTCACACACTCACTCAGCCTCACACACTCACTCAGCCTCACTCATTCACTCAGCCTCACACCCTCAGTCAGCGACACACACTCACTCAGCCTCACACACTCAGTCATCCTCACTCTCACTCAGCCTCACACCCTCACTCAGCCTCACACCCACACTCAGCCTCACACTCACTCAGCCTCACACTCACTCAGCCTCACACCCTCACTCAGCCTCACACAATCACTCATCCTCACTCCTTCACTCAGCCTCACACACTCACTCAGCCTCACACACTCACTCAGCCTCACACTCTTACTCAGCCTCACACACTCACTCAGCCTCACACTCACTCAGCCTCACACACCCACTCAGCATCACACACTCACTCAGCCTCACACTCACTCAGCCTCACACACTCACTCAGCCTCACACCCTCACTCAGCCTCACTCAGTCAGCCTCACTCAGCCTCACACTCAGCCTCACACCCTCACTCAGCCTCACACACTGACTCAGCCTCACACACTCACTCAGCCTCACACTCTCACTCAGGTTCACTCAGACTCACACACACTCAGCCTCACACTCACTCAGCCTCACACACTCACTCAGCCTCACTCATTCACTCAGCCTCACACCCTCAGTCAGCGACACACACTCACTCAGCCTCACACACTCAGTCATCCTCACTCTCACTCAGCCTCACACCCTCACTCAGCCTCACACCCACACTCAGCCTCACACTCACTCAGCCTCACACTCACTCAGCCTCACACCCTCACTCAGCCTCACACAATCACTCATCCTCACTCCTTCACTCAGCCTCACACACTCACTCAGCCTCACACACTCACTCAGCCTCACACTCTTACTCAGCCTCACACACTCACTCAGCCTCACACACTCACTCAGCTTCACACTCACTCAGCCTTACACACCCACTCAGCCTCACTCTCACTTAGCCTCACACCCTCACTCAGCCTCACACCCTCACTCAGCCTCACACCCACACTCAGCCTCACACTCACTCAGCCTCACACTCACTCAGCCTCACACAGCCACTCAGCCTCACACTATCACTCAGCCTCATACTCACTCAGCCTGACACTCACTCAGCCTCACACACTCACTCAGCCTCACTCCTTCACTCAGCCTCACACACTCACTCAGCATCACACACTCACTCAGCCTGACACTCACTCAGCCTGACACACTCACTCAGCCTCACACTCTCACTCAGCCTCACACTGACTCATCCTCACTCTCACTCAGCCTCACACCCTCACTCAGCCTCAGACCCACACTCAGCCTCACTCAGCCTCACACCCTCACTCAGCCTCACACTCACTCAGCCTCACACACCCACTCAGCCTCACACTCTCACTCAGCCTCAAACTCACTCAGCCTCACACACTCTCATTCAGCCTCACTCCGTCACTCAGCCACACACACTCACTCAGCATCACACTCTCACTCAGCCTCACACTCTCACTCAGCCTCACACCCTCACTCAGCCTGACACTCATTCAGCCTCACACACTCACTCAGCCTCCCACAGTCACTCAGCCTCACACCCTCACTCAGCCTCACAACTCACTCAGCCTCACACACTCACTCAGGCTCACACTGTCACTCAGCCTCACACTCACTCAGCATCACACACTCACTCAGCCTCACACACTCACTCAGCATCACACTCACTCAGCCTCACACACTCACTCAGCCTCACACTCTCACTCAGCATCACACACTCACACAGCCTCACACTCACTCAGCCTGACACACTCACTCAGCCTCACACTCTCACTCAGCCTCACACTGACTCATCCTCACTCTCACTCAGCCTCACACCCTCACTCAGCCTCACACACCCACTCAGTCTCACACTCACTCAGCCTCACACTCACACTCAGCCTCACACTCACTCAGCCTCACACACTCACTGAGCATCACACACTCACTCAGCCTGACACTCACTCAGCATCACACTCACTCAGCCTCACTCCGTCACTCAGCCTCACTCCGTCACTCAGCCTCACACACTCACTCAGCCTCACACTCTCACACAGCCTCACACACTCACTCAGCCTCACACTCACTCAGCCTCACACACCCACTCAGCCTCACACTCTCACTCAGCCTCAAACTCACTCAGCCTCACACACTCTCATTCAGCCTCACTCCGTCACTCAGCCACACACACTCACTCAGCATCACACTCTCACTCAGCCTCACACACTCACTCAGCCTGACACTCACTCAGCCTCACACTCTCACTCAGCCTCACACAGTCACTCAGCCTCACACCCTCACTCAGCCTCACACACTCACTCAGCCTCACACAGTCTCATTCAGCCTCACTCCGTCACTCAGCCACACACACTCACTCAGCATCACACTCTCACTCAGCCTCACACACTCACTCAGCCTCACACTCACCCAGCCTCACTCTCACTCAGCCTCACACAGTCACTCAGCCTCACACCTTCACTCAGCCTCACACACTCACTCAGGCTCACACTGTCACTCAGCCTCACACTCACTCAGCATCACACACTCACTTATCCTCACACACTCACTCAGCCTGACACTCACTCAGCCTCACACACTCACTCAGCCTCACACTCTCACTCAGCCTCACACACTCACTCAGCACCACACACTCACTCAGCCTCACACACTCACTCAGCCTCACACTCACTCAGCCTCACACACCCACTCAGCCTCACACTCTCACTCAGCCTTACACTCACTCAGCCTCATTCTCACTCAGCCTAACACCCTCACTCAGGCTCACACCCACACTCAGCCTCACACTCACTCAGCCTCACACACTAACTCAGCGTCACACTCTCACTCAGCCTCACACACTCACTCAGCATCACACACTCACTCAGCCTCACACACTCACTCAGCCTCACACTCTCATTCAGCCTCACACAAACTCAGCCTCACTCTCACTCAGCCTCACACACTCACTCAGCCACACACTCTCACTCAGCCTCACACTCACTCAGCATCACACACTCAATCAGCCTCACACTCACTCAGCCTGACACACTCACTCAGCCTCACACCCTCACTCAGCCTCACACACTCATTCAGCCTCACATTCACTCAGCCTCACACACTCACTCAGCCTCACACACTCACTCAGCCTCACACTCTCACTCAGCCTCACACTCACTCAGCCTCACACACTCACTCAGCCTCACACTCTCACTCAGCCTCACACTCACTCAGCGTCACACCCTCACTCAGCCTCACACACTCACTCAGCCTCACACTCTCACTCAGCCTCACACTCACTCAGCATCACACACTCACTCAGCCTCATACTCACTCAGCCTCACACACTCACTCAGCCTCACTCCTTCACTCAGCCTCACATCCTCACTCAGCCTCACACTCACTCAGCCTCACTCCTTCACTCAGCCTCACACCCTCACACAGCCTCTCACTCTCACTCAGCCTCACACTCACTCAGCCTCACACCCTCACTCAGCCTCACACACTCACTCAGCCTCACTCCTTCACTCAGCCTCACACAGTCACTCAGCCTCACACCATCACTCAGCCTCACACACTCACTCAGCCTCACACTCACTCAGCCTCACACCCTCACTCAGCCTCACACACTCACTCAGCCTCACACTCACTCAGCCTCACACACACTCAGCCTCACACTCACTCAGCATCACACACTCACTCAGCCTCACACTCACTCAGCCTCACACCCTCACTCAGCCTCATACACTCACTCAGCCTCACTCCTTCACTCAGACTCACACACTCACTTAGCCTCACACTCACCCAGCCACACACACACACACAGCCTCACACCCTCACTCAGCCTCACACACTCACTCAGACTCACACTCACTCAGCCTCACACCCTCACTCAGCCTCACACCCTCACTCAGCCTCACACACTCACTCAGACTCACACTCACTCAACCTCACACCCACACTCAGCCTCACACACTCACGCAGCCACACTCTCACTCAGCATCACACTCACTCAGCCTCACACACTCACTCAGCCTGACACTCACTCAGCATCACACACTCACTCAGCCTCAGACCCTCACTCAGCATCAAACCCACACTCAGCCTCACACTCACTCAGCCTCACACACTCACTCAGCATCACACACTCACTCAGCCTCACACACTCACTCAGCCTCACACTCACTCAGCCTCACACACCTACTCAGCCTCACACTCTCACTCAGCCTCACACTCACTCAGCATCACACACTCACTCAGCCTCATACTCACTCAGCCTCACACACTCACTCAGCCTCACTCCTTCACTCAGCCTCACATCCTCACTCAGCCTCACACTCACTCAGCCTCACACAGTCACTCAGCCTCACACCCTCACACAGCCTCTCACTCTCACTCAGCCTCACACTCACTCAGCCTCACACCCTCACTCAGCCTCACACACTCACTCAGCCTCACTCCTTCACTCAGCCTCACACAGTCACTCAGCCTCACACCATCACTCAGCCTCACACACTCACTCAGCCTCACACTCACTCAGCCTCACACCCTCACTCAGCCTCACACACTCACTCAGCCTCACACTCACTCAGCCTCACACACACTCAGCCTCACACTCACTCAGCATCACACACTCACTCAGCCTCACACTCACTCAGCCTCACACCCTCACTCAGCCTCATACACTCACTCAGCCTCACTCCTTCACTCAGACTCACACACTCACTTAGCCTCACACTCACCCAGCCACACACACACACACAGCCTCACACCCTCACTCAGCCTCACACACTCACTCAGACTCACACTCACTCAGCCTCACACCCTCACTCAGCCTCACACCCTCACTCAGCCTCACACACTCACTCAGACTCACACTCACTCAACCTCACACCCACACTCAGCCTCACACACTCACGCAGCCACACTCTCACTCAGCCTCACACTCACTCAGCCTCACACACTCACTCAGCCTGACACTCACTCAGCATCACACACTCACTCAGCCTCAGACCCTCACTCAGCATCAAACCCACACTCAGCCTCACACTCACTCAGCCTCACACACTCAATCAGCATCACACACTCACTCAGCCTCACACACTCACTCAGCCTCACACTCACTCAGCCTCACACACCTACTCAGCCTCACACCCTCACTCAGCCTCACACCCACACTCAGCGTCACACTCACTCAGCCTCACACACTAACTCAGCCTCACACTCTCACTCAGCCTCACACACTCACTCAGCATCACACACTCACTCAGCCTCACACACTCACTCAGCCTCACACTCTCACTCAGCCTCACACTCACTCAGCCTCACTCTCACTCAGCCTCACACACTCACTCAGCCACACACTCTCACTCAGCCTCACACTCACTCAGCATCACACACTCAATCAGCCTCACACTCACTCAGCCTGACACACTCACTCAGCCTCACACCCTCACTCAGCCTCACACACTCATTCAGCCTCACATTCACTCAGCCTCACACACTCACTCAGCCTCACACACTCACTCAGCCTCACACACTCACTCAGCCTCACACTCTCACTCAGCCTCACACTCACTCAGCCTCACACACTCACTCAGCCTCACACTCTCACTCAGCCTCACACTCACTCAGCGTCACACCCTCACTCAGCCTCACACACTCACTCAGCCTCACACTCTCACTCAGCCTCACACTCACTCAGCATCACACACTCACTCAGCCTCATACTCACTCAGCCTCACACACTCACTCAGCCTCACTCCTTCACTCAGCCTCACATCCTCACTCAGCCTCACACTCACTCAGCCTCACACAGTCACTCAGCCTCACACCCTCACACAGCCTCTCACTCTCACACAGCCTCACACTCACTCAGCCTCACACCCTCACTCAGCCTCACACACTCACTCAGCCTCACTCCTTCACTCAGCCTCACACAGTCTCTCAGCCTCACACCATCACTCAGCTTCACACCCTCACTCAGCCTCACACACTCACACAGCCACACTCTCACTCAGCCTCACACTCACTCAGCCTCACACACTCACTCAGCCTGACACTCACTCAGCATCACACACTCACTCAGCCTCAAACCCTCACTCAGCCTCACACACTCACTCAGCCTCACTCTCACTCAGCGTCACACACTCACTCAGCCTCACACACTCACTCAGCCTCACACACTCACTCAGCCTCACTCATTCACTCAGCCTCACACCCTCAGTCAGCGACACACACTCACTCAGCCTCACACACTCAGTCATCCTCACTCTCACTCAGCCTCACACCCTCACTCAGCCTCACACCCACACTCAGCCTCACACTCACTCAGCCTCACACTCACTCAGCCTCACACCCTCACTCAGCCTCACACAATCACTCATCCTCACTCCTTCACTCAGCCTCACACACTCACTCAGCCTCACACACTCACTCAGCCTCACACTCTTACTCAGCCTCACACACTCACTCAGCCTCACACTCACTCAGACTCACACACCCACTCAGCGTCACACACTCACTCAGCCTCACACTCACTCAGCCTCACACACTCACTCAGCCTCACACCCTCACTCAGCCTCACTCAGTCAGCCTCACAGTCTCACTCAGCCTCACACTCAGCCTCACACCCTCACTCAGCCTCACACACTGACTCAGCCTCACACACTCACTCAGCCTCACACTCACTCAGACTCACACACCCACTCAGCGTCACACACTCACTCAGCCTCACACTCACTCAGCCTCACACACTCACTCAGCCTCACACCCTCACTCAGCCTCACTCAGTCAGCCTCACAGTCTCACTCAGCCTCACACTCAGCCTCACACCCTCACTCAGCCTCACACACTGACTCAGCCTCACACACTCACTCAGCCTTACACACCCACTCAGCCTCACTCTCACTTAGCCTCACACCCTCACTCAGCCTCACACCCTCACTCAGCCTCACACCCACACTCAGCCTCACACTCACTCAGCCTCACACTCACTCAGCCTCACACAGCCACTCAGCCTCACACTATCACTCAGCCTCATACTCACTCAGCCTGACACTCACTCAGCCTCACACACTCACTCAGCCTCACTCCTTCACTCAGCCTCACACACTCACTCAGCATCACACACTCACTCAGCCTGACACTCACTCAGCCTGACACACTCACTCAGCCTCACACTCTCACTCAGCCTCACACTGACTCATCCTCACTCTCACTCAGCCTCACACCCTCACTCAGCCTCAGACCCACACTCAGCCTCACTCAGCCTCACACCCTCACTCAGCCTCACACTCACTCAGCCTCACACACCCACTCAGCCTCACACTCTCACTCAGCTTCAAACTCACTCAGCCTCACACACTCTCATTCAGTCTCACTCCGTCACTCAGCCACACACACTCACTCAGCATCACACTCTCACTCAGCCTCACACTCTCACTCAGCCTCACACCCTCACTCAGCCTGACACTCATTCAGCCTCACACTCTCACTCAGCCTCACAGTCACTCAGCCTAACACTCACTCAGCCTCCCACAGTCACTCAGCCTCACACCCTCACTCAGCCTCACAACTCACTCAGCCTCACACACTCACTCAGGCTCACACTGTCACTCAGCCTCACACTCACTCAGCATCACACACTCACTCAGCCTCACACACACACTCAGCCTGACACTCACTCAGCCTCACACACTCACTCAGCCTCACACCCTCACTCAGCCTCAAACCCACACTCAGCCTCACACTCACTCAGCCTCACACACTCACTCAGCATCACACACTCACTCAGCCTCACACACTCACTCAGCCTCACACTCACTCAGCCTCACACACCCTCACAGCCTCATTCTCACCCAGCCTCACACCCTCACTCAGCCTCACACCCACACTCAACCTCACACTCACTCAGCCTCACACACTCACTCAGCCTCACACTCTCACTCAGCCTCACACACTCACTCAGCATCACACACTCACTCAGCCTCACACACTCACTCAGCCTCACACTCTCACTCAGCCTCACACTCACTCAGCCTCACTCTCACTCAGCCTCACACACTCACTCAGCCTCACACTCTCACTCAGCCTCACACGCACTCAGCATCACACACTCAATCAGCCTCACACTCACTCAGCCTGACACCCTCACTCAGCCTGACACCCTCACTCAGCATCACACACTCACTCAACCTCACACTCTCACTCAGCCTCACACTCACTCAGCCTCACTGAGCCTCACTCAGCCTCACACACTCACTCAGCCTCACACCCTCACTCAGCCTCACACTCACTCAGCCTCACTGAGCCTCACATCCTCACTCAGCCTCACCCCCTCATTCAGCCTCACTCAGCCTCACACCCTCACTCAGCCTCACACACTCACTCAGCCTCACACCCTCACTCAGCCTGACACTCACTCGGCTTCACTCAGCCTCACACCCTCACTCAGCCTCACACCCTCACTCAGCCTCACACACTCACTCAGCCTCACACCCTCACTCAGTCTCACAACCTCACTCATCCTCACACCCTCACTCAGCCTAAAACCCTCACTCAGCCTCACACCCTCACACAGCCTCTCACACTCACTCAGCCTCTCACACTCACTCAGCCTCACACTCTCACTCAGCCTCACACACTCACTCAGCCTCACACTCTCACTCAGCGTCTCACACTCACTCAGCCTCACACACTCACTCAGCCTCACACCTTCACTCAGCCTCACACTCTCACTCAGCCTCTCACAGTCACTCAGCCTCACACACTCACTCAGGCTCACACTGTCACTCAGCCTCACACTCACTCAGCATCACACACTCACTCAGCCTCACACACTCACTCAGCCTGACACTCACTCAGCCTCACACACTCACTCAGCCTCACACTCTCACTCAGCCTCACACACTCACTCAGCCTCACACTCACTCAGCCTCACACATCCACTCAGCCTCACACTCTCACTCAGCCTCACACTCACTCAGCCTCACTCTCACTCAGCCTCACACCCTCACTCAGCCTCAAACCCACACTCAGCCTCACACTCACTCAGCCTCACACACTCACTCAGCATCACACACTCACTCAGCCTCACACACTCACTCAGCCTCACACTCACTCAGCCTCACACACCCACTCAGCCTCATTCTCACTCAGCCTCACACCCTCACTCAGCCTCACACCCACACTCAACCTCACACTCACTCAGCCTCACACACTCACTCAGCCTCACACTCTCACTCAGCCTCACACACTCACTCAGCATCACACACTCACTCAGCCTCACACTCTCACTCAGCCTCACACTCACTCAGCCTCACTCTCACTCAGCCTCACACACTCACTCAGCCTCACACTCTCACTCAGCCTCACACTCACTCAGCATCACACACTCAATCAGCCTCACACTCACTCAGCCTGACACCCTCACTCAGCCTCACACACTCACTCAGCATCACACACTCACTCAACCTCACACTCTCACTCAGCCTCACACTCACTCAGCCTCACTGAGCCTCACTCAGCCTCACACACTCACTCAGCCTCACACCCTCACTCAGCCTCACACTCACTCAGCCTCACTGAGCCTCACATCCTCACTCAGCCTCACCCCCTCATTCAGCCTCACTCAGCCTCACACCCTCACTCAGCCTCACACACTCACTCAGCCTCACACCCTCACTCAGCCTGACACTCACTCGGCTTCACTCAGCCTCACACCCTCACTCAGCCTCACACCCTCACTCAGCCTCACACCCACACTCAGCCTCACACTCACTCAGCCTCACACTCACTCAGCCTCACACAGCCACTCAGCCTCACACTATCACTCAGCCTCATACTCACTCAGCCTGACACTCACTCAGCCTCACACACTCACTCAGCCTCACTCCTTCACTCAGCCTCACACACTCACTCAGCATCACACACTCACTCAGCCTGACACTCATTCAGCCTCACACTCTCACTCAGCCTCACAGTCACTCAGCCTAACACTCACTCAGCCTCCCACAGTCACTCAGCCTCACACCCTCACTCAGCCTCACAACTCACTCAGCCTCACACACTCACTCAGGCTCACACTGTCACTCAGCCTCACACTCACTCAGCATCACACACTCACTCAGCCTCACACACTCACTCAGCCTGACACTCACTCAGCCTCACACACTCACTCAGACTCACACTCTCACTCAGCCTCACACACTCACTCAGCCTCACACTCACTCAGCCTCACACACCCACTCAGCCTCACACTCTCACTCAGCCTCACACTCACTCAGCCTCACTCTCACTCAGCCTCACACCCTCACTCAGCCTCAAACCCACACTCAGCCTCACACTCACTCAGCCTCACACACTCACTCAGCATCACACACTCACTCAGCCTCACACACTCACTCAGCCTCACACTCACTCAGCCTCACACACCCTCACAGCCTCATTCTCACTCAGCCTCACACCCTCACTCAGCCTCACACCCACACTCAACCTCACACTCACTCAGCCTCACACACTCACTCAGCCTCACACTCTCACTCAGCCTCACACACTCACTCAGCATCACACACTCACTCAGCCTCACACACTCACTCAGCCTCACACTCTCACTCAGCCTCACACTCACTCAGCCTCACTCTCACTCAGCCTCACACACTCACTCAGCCTCACACACTCACTCAGCCTCACACGCACTCAGCATCACACACTCAATCAGCCTCACACTCACTCAGCCTGACACCCTCACTCAGCCTGACACCCTCACTCAGCATCACACACTCACTCAACCTCACACTCTCACTCAGCCTCACACTCACTCAGCCTCACTGAGCCTCACTCAGCCTCACACACTCACTCAGCCTCACACCCTCACTCAGCCTCACACTCACTCAGCCTCACTGAGCCTCACATCCTCACTCAGCCTCACCCCCTCATTCAGCCTCACTCAGCCTCACACCCTCACTCAGCCTCACACACTCACTCAGCCTCACACCCTCACTCAGCCTGACACTCACTCGGCTTGACTCAGCCTCACACCCTCACTCAGCCTCACACCCTCACTCAGCCTCACACACTCACTCAGCCTCACACCCTCACTCAGTCTCACAACCTCACTCATCCTCACAACCTCACTCAGCCTAAAACCCTCACTCAGCCTCACACCCTCACACAGCCTCTCACACTCACTCAGACTCTCACACTCACTCAGCCTCACACTCTCACTCAGCCTCACACACTCACTCAGCCTCACACTCTCACTCAGCGTCTCACACTCACTCAGCCTCACACACTCACTCAGCCTCACTCAGCCTCACACCTTCACTCAGCCTCACACTCTCACTCAGCCTCTCACAGTCACTCAGCCTCACACACTCACTCAGGCTCACACTGTCACTCAGCCTCACACTCACTCAGCATCACACACTCACTCAGCCTCACACACTCACTCAGCCTGACACTCACTCAGCCTCACACACTCACTCAGCCTCACACTCTCACTCAGCCTCACACACTCACTCAGCCTCACACTCACTCAGCCTCACACATCCACTCAGCCTCACACTCTCACTCAGCCTCACACTCACTCAGCCTCACTCTCACTCAGCCTCACACCCTCACTCAGCCTCAAACCCACACTCAGCCTCACACTCACTCAGCCTCACACACTCACTCAGCATCACACACTCACTCAGCCTCACACACTCACTCAGCCTCACACTCACTCAGCCTCACACACCCACTCAGCCTCATTCTCACTCAGCCTCACACCCTCACTCAGCCTCACACCCACACTCAACCTCACACTCACTCAGCCTCACACACTCACTCAGCCTCACACTCTCACTCAGCCTCACACACTCACTCAGCATCACACACTCACTCAGCCTCACACACTCACTCAGCCTCACACTCTCACTCAGCCTCACACTCACTCAGCCTCACTCTCACTCAGCCTCACACACTCACTCAGCCTCACACTCTCACTCAGCCTCACACTCACTCAGCATCACACACTCAATCAGCCTCACACTCACTCAGCCTGACACCCTCACTCAGCCTCACACACTCACTCAGCATCACACACTCACTCAACCTCACACTCTCACTCAGCCTCACACTCACTCAGCCTCACTGAGCCTCACTCAGCCTCACACACTCACTCAGCCTCACACCCTCACTCAGCCTCACACTCACTCAGCCTCACTGAGCCTCACATCCTCACTCAGCCTCACCCCCTCATTCAGCCTCACTCAGCCTCACACCCTCACTCAGCCTCACACACTCACTCAGCCTCACACCCTCACTCAGCCTGACACTCACTCGGCTTCACTCAGCCTCACACCCTCACTCAGCCTCACACCCTCACTCAGCCTCACACCCACACTCAGCCTCACACTCACTCAGCCTCACACTCACTCAGCCTCACACAGCCACTCAGCCTCACACTATCACTCAGCCTCATACTCACTCAGCCTGACACTCACTCAGCCTCACACACTCACTCAGCCTCACTCCTTCACTCAGCCTCACACACTCACTCAGCATCACACACTCACTCAGCCTGACACTCACTCAGCCTGACACACTCACTCAGCCTCACACTCTCACTCAGCCTCACACTGACTCATCCTCACTCTCACTCAGCCTCACACCCTCACTCAGCCTCAGACCCACACTCAGCCTCACTCAGCCTCACACCCTCACTCAGCCTCACACTCACTCAGCCTCACACACCCACTCAGCCTCACACTCTCACTCAGCCTCAAACTCACTCAGCCTCACACACTCTCATTCAGCCTCACTCCGTCACTCAGCCACACACACTCACTCAGCATCACACTCTCACTCAGCCTCACACTCTCACTCAGCCTCACACCCTCACTCAGCCTGACACTCATTCAGCCTCACACTCTCACTCAGCCTCACAGTCACTCAGCCTAACACTCACTCAGCCTCCCACAGTCACTCAGCCTCACACCCTCACTCAGCCTCACAACTCCCTCAGCCTCACACACTCACTCAGGCTCACACTGTCACTCAGCCTCACACTCACTCAGCATCACACACTCACTCAGCCTCACACACTCACTCAGCCTGACACTCACTCAGCCTCACACACTCACTCAGACTCACACTCTCACTCAGCCTCACACACTCACTCAGCCTCACACTCACTCAGCCTCACACACCCACTCAGCCTCACACTCTCACTCAGCCTCACACTCACTCAGCCTCACTCTCACTCAGCCTCACACCCTCACTCAGCCTCAAACCCACACTCAGCCTCACACTCACTCAGCCTCACACACTCACTCAGCATCACACACTCACTCAGCCTCACACACTCACTCAGCCTCACACTCACTCAGCCTCACACACCCTCACAGCCTCATTCTCACTCAGCCTCACACCCTCACTCAGCCTCACACCCACACTCAACCTCACACTCACTCAGCCTCACACACTCACTCAGCCTCACACTCTCACTCAGCCTCACACACTCACTCAGCATCACACACTCACTCAGCCTCACACACTCACTCAGCCTCACACTCTCACTCAGCCTCACACTCACTCAGCCTCACTCTCACTCAGCCTCACACACTCACTCAGCCTCACACTCTCACTCAGCCTCACACGCACTCAGCATCACACACTCAATCAGCCTCACACTCACTCAGCCTGACACCCTCACTCAGCCTGACACCCTCACTCAGCATCACACACTCACTCAACCTCACACTCTCACTCAGCCTCACACTCACTCAGCCTCACTGAGCCTCACTCAGCCTCACACACTCACTCAGCCTCACACCCTCACTCAGCCTCACACTCACTCAGCCTCACTGAGCCTCACATCCTCACTCAGCCTCACCCCCTCATTCAGCCTCACTCAGCCTCACACCCTCACTCAGCCTCACACACTCACTCAGCCTCACACCCTCACTCAGTCTCACAACCTCACTCATCCTCACACCCTCACTCAGCCTAAAACCCTCACTCAGCCTCACACCCTCACACAGCCTCTCACACTCACTCAGCCTCTCACACTCACTCAGCCTCACACTCTCACTCAGCCTCACACACTCACTCAGCCTCACACTCTCACTCAGCGTCTCACACTCACTCAGCCTCACACACTCACTCAGCCTCACTCAGCCTCACACCTTCACTCAGCCTCACACTCTCACTCAGCCTCTCACAGTCACTCAGCCTCACACACTCACTCAGGCTCACACTGTCACTCAGCCTCACACTCACTCAGCATCACACACTCACTCAGCCTCACACACTCACTCAGCCTGACACTCACTCAGCCTCACACACTCACTCAGCCTCACACTCTCACTCAGCCTCACACACTCACTCAGCCTCACACTCACTCAGCCTCACACATCCACTCAGCCTCACACTCTCACTCAGCCTCACACTCACTCAGCCTCACTCTCACTCAGCCTCACACCCTCACTCAGCCTCAAACCCACACTCAGCCTCACACTCACTCAGCCTCACACACTCACTCAGCATCACACACTCACTCAGCCTCACACACTCACTCAGCCTCACACTCACTCAGCCTCACACACCCACTCAGCCTCATTCTCACTCAGCCTCACACCCTCACTCAGCCTCACACCCACACTCAACCTCACACTCACTCAGCCTCACACACTCACTCAGCCTCACACTCTCACTCAGCCTCACACACTCACTCAGCATCACACACTCACTCAGCCTCACACACTCACTCAGCCTCACACTCTCACTCAGCCTCACACTCACTCAGCCTCACTCTCACTCAGCCTCACACACTCACTCAGCCTCACACTCTCACTCAGCCTCACACTCACTCAGCATCACACACTCAATCAGCCTCACACTCACTCAGCCTGACACCCTCACTCAGCCTCACACACTCACTCAGCATCACACACTCACTCAACCTCACACTCTCACTCAGCCTCACACTCACTCAGCCTCACTGAGCCTCACTCAGCCTCACACACTCACTCAGCCTCACACCCTCACTCAGCCTCACACTCACTCAGCCTCACTGAGCCTCACATCCTCACTCAGCCTCACCCCCTCATTCAGCCTCACTCAGCCTCACACCCTCACTCAGCCTCACACACTCACTCAGCCTCACACCCTCACTCAGCCTGACACTCACTCGGCTTCACTCAGCCTCACACCCTCACTCAGCCTCACACCCTCACTCAGCCTCACACACTCACTCAGCCTCACACCCTCACTCAGTCTCACACCCTCACTCATCCTCACACCCTCACTCAGCCTAAAACCCTCTCTCAGCCTCACACCCTCACACAGCCTCTCACACTCACTCAGCCTCTCACACTCACTCAGCCTCACACTCTCACTCAGCCTCACACACTCACTCAGCCTCACACTCTCACTCAGCGTCTCACACTCACTCAGCCTCACACACTCACTCAGCCTCACTCAGCCTCACACCCTCACTCAGCCTCACACTCTCACTCAGCCTCTCACAGTCACTCAGCCTCACACACTCACTCAGCCTCACACTCTCACTCAGCCTCTCACACACACTCAGCCTCACACTCACTCAGCCTCACACACTCACTCAGCCTCACACCCTCACTCAGCCTCACACACTCACTCAGCCTCACTCACTCACTCAGCCTCACTGAGCCTCACACCCTCACTCAGCCTCACACTCACTCAGCCTCACTCAGCCTCACACCCTCACTCAGCCTCACACTCTCACTCAGCCTCACACCCTCACTCAGCCTCACACCCTCACTCAGCCTCTCACACTCACTCAGCCTCACACAATCACTCAGCCTCACACACTCACTCAGCCTCACTGAGCCTCACAACCTCACTCAGCCTCACACTCACTCAGCCTCACTCAGCCTCACACCCTCACTCAGCCTCACACTCTCACTCAGCCTCACTCAGCCTCACACCCTCACTCAGCCTCACACTCTCACTCAGCCTCACTCAGCCTCACACCCTCACCAAGCCTCACACCCTCACTCAGCCTCACACTCACTCAGCCTCCCTCACTCAGCCTCACACTCACTCAGCCTCACACACTCACTCAGCCTCACACTCACTCAGCCTCACACTCACTCAGCCTCCCTCACTCAGCCTCACACTCACTCAGCCTCATACTCACTCAGCCTCACACTCTCACTCAGCCTCACACACTCACTCAGCCTCACTCTCACTCAGTCTCACCCTCACTCAGACTCACCCTCGCTCAACCTCACAGACTCACTCAGCCTCTCACCCTCACTCAGCCTCACACTCACTCAGCCTCACACCCTCACTCAGCCTCACACTCACTGAGCCTCACACTCACTCAGCCTCAAACTCACCCAGCCTCACTCCCACTCAGCTTCACACTCACTCAGCCTCACACACTCACTCAGCCTCACACACTCACTCAGCCTCACACTCACTCAGCATCACACACTCAATCAGCCTCACACTCACTCAGCCTGACACCCTCACTCAGCCTCACACACTCACTCAGCATCACACACTCACTCAACCTCACACTCTCACTCAGCCTCACACTCACTCAGCCTCACTGAGCCTCACTCAGCCTCACACACTCACTCAGCCTCACACCCTCATTCAGCCTCACACTCACTCAGCCTCACTGAGCCTCACATCCTCACTCAGCCTCACCCCCTCATTCAGCCTCACTCAGCCTCACACCCTCACTCAGCCTCACACACTCACTCAGCCTCACACCCTCACTCAGCCTGACACTCACTCGGCTTCACTCAGCCTCACACCCTCACTCAGCCTCACACCCTCACTCAGCCTCACACACTCACTCAGCCTCACACCCTCACTCAGTCTCACACCCTCACTCATCCTCACACCCTCACTCAGCCTAAAACCCTCTCTCAGCCTCTCACACTCACTCAGCCTCACACTCTCACTCAGCCTCACACACTCACTCAGCCTCACACCCTCACACAGCCTCTCACACTCACTCAGCCTCTCACACTCACTCAGCCTCACACTCTCACTCAGCCTCACACACTCACTCAGCCTCACACTCTCACTCAGCGTCTCACACTCACTCAGCCTCACACACTCACTTAGCCTCACTCAGCCTCACACCCTCACTCAGCCTCACACTCTCACTCAGCCTCTCACAGTCACTCAGCCTCACACACTCACTCAGGCTCACACTGTCACTCAGCCTCACACTCACTCAGCATCACACACTCACTCAGCCTCACACACTCACTCAGCCTGACACTCCCTCAGCCTCACACACTCACTCAGCCTCACACTCTCACTCAGCCTCACACACTCACTCAGCCTCACACTCACTCAGCCTCACACATCCACTCAGCCTCACACTCTCACTCAGCCTCACACTCACTCAGCCTCACTCTCACTCAGCCTCACACCCTCACTCAGCCTCAAACCCACACTCAGCCTCACACTCACTCAGCCTCACACACTCACTCAGCATCACACACTCACTCAGCCTCACACACTCACTCAGCCTCACACTCACTCAGCCTCACACACCCACTCAGCCTCATTCTCACTCAGCCTCACACCCTCACTCAGCCTCACACCCACACTCAACCTCACACTCACTCAGCCTCACACACTCACTCAGCCTCACACTCTCACTCAGCCTCACACACTCACTCAGCATCACACACTCACTCAGCCTCACACACTCACTCAGCCTCACACTCTCACTCAGCCTCACACTCACTCAGCCTCACTCTCACTCAGCCTCACACACTCACTCAGCCTCACACTCTCACTCTGCCTCACACTCACTCAGCATCACACACTCAATCAGCCTCACACTCACTCAGCCTGACATCCTCACTCAGCCTCACACACTCACTCAGCATCACACACTCACTCAACCTCACACTCTCACTCAGCCTCAGACTCACTCAGCCTCACTGAGCCTCACTCAGCCTCACACATTCACTCAGCCTCACACCCTCACTCAGCCTCACACTCACTCAGCCTCACTGAGCCTCACATCCTCACTCAGCCTCACCCCCTCATTCAGCCTCACTCAGCCTCACACCCTCACTCAGCCTCACACACTCACTCAGCCTCACACCCTCACTCAGCCTGACACTCACTCGGCTTCACTCAGCCTCACACCCTCACTCAGCCTCACACCCTCACTCAGCCTCACACACTCACTCAGCCTCACACCCTCACTCAGTCTCACACCCTCACTCATCCTCACACCCTCACTCAGCCTAAAACCCTCTCTCAGCCTCACACCCTCACACAGCCTCTCACACTCACTCAGCCTCTCACACTCACTCAGCCTCACACTCTCACTCAGCCTCACACACTCACTCAGCCTCACACTCTCACTCAGCATCTCACACTCACTCAGCCTCACACACTCACTCAGCCTCACTCAGCCTCACACCCTCACTCAGCCTCACACTCTCACTCAGCCTCTCACAGTCACTCAGCCTCACACACTCACTCAGCCTCACACTCTCACTCAGCCTCTCACACACACTCAGCCTCACACTCACTCAGCCTCACACACTCACTCAGCCTCACACCCTCACTCAGCCTCACACACTCACTCAGCCTCACTCACTCACTCAGCCTCACTGAGCCTCACACCCTCACTCAGCCTCACACTCACTCAGCCTCACTCAGCCTCACACCCTCACTCAGCCTCACACTCTCACTCAGCCTCACACCCTCACTCAGCCTCACACCCTCACTCAGCCTCTCACACTCACTCAGCCTCACACACTCACTCAGCCTCACACACTCACTCAGCCTCACTGAGCCTCACAACCTCACTCAGCCTCACACTCACTCAGCCTCACTCAGCCTCACACCCTCACTCAGCCTCACACTCTCACTCAGCCTCACTCAGCCTCACACCCTCACTCAGCCTCACACTCTCACTCAGCCTCACTCAGCCTCACACCCTCACCAAGCCTCACACCCTCACTCAGCCTCACACTCACTCAGCCTCACACCCTCACTCAGCCTCACACTCACTCAGCTTCACACTCACTCAGCCTCCCTCACTCAGCCTCACACTCACTCAGCCTCATACTCACTCAGCCTCACACTCTCACTCAGCCTCACACACTCACTCAGCCTCACTCTCACTCAGTCTCACCCTCACTCAGCCTCACCCTCACTCAACCTCACAGACTCACTCAGCCTCTCACCCTCACTCAGCCTCACACTCACTGAGCCTCACACTCACTCAGCCTCAAACTCACCCAGCCTAACTCCCACTCAGCTTCACACTCACTCAGCCTCACACACTCACTCAGCCTCACACACTCACTCAGCCTCACACTCACTCAGCCTCACCCTCACTCAGCCTCACCCGCACTCAAGCTCACAGACTCACTCAGCCGCAAACACTCACTCAGACTCACTCAGCCTCACACACTCACTCAGCCTCACACTCACTCAGCCTCACCCTCACTCAGGCTCACCCTCACTCAACCTCACAGACTCACTCAGCCGCAAACACTCACTCAGCCTCACTCAGCCTCACACCCTCACTCAGCCTCACCCTCACTCAGCCTCACACACTCACTCAGCCTCACACACTCACTCCGCCTCACACTAACTCAGCCTCACACCCTCACTCAGCCTCACACCCTCACTCAGCCTCACCCTCACTCAGCCTCACACAGTCACTCAGCCTGACACTCACTCAGCCTCACACACTCACTCAGGCTCACACTCACTCAGCCTCACACACTCACTCAGCGTCTCACACTCACTCAGCCTCACACACTCACTCCACTTCACACTCACTCAGCCTCACACCCTCACTCAGCCTCACACTCACTCAGCCTCACTCAGCCTCACTCAGCCTCACATTCACTCAGCCTCACACCCTCACTCAGCCTCACACACTCACTCAGCCTCACACCCTCACTCAGCCTCACACCCTCACTCAGCCTCACACTCACTCAGCCTCACTCAGCCTCACTCAGCCTCACATTCACTCAGCCTCACACCCTCACTCAGCCTCACACACTCACTCAGCCTCACACCCTCACTCAGCCTCACACCCTCACTGAGCCTCACACTCTCACTCAGCCTCACACCCTCACTGAGCCTCACACTCTCACTCAGCCTCACACCCTCACTGAGCCTCACACTGTCACTCAGCCTCATACCCTCACTCAGCCTCACACACTCACTCAGCCTCACACCCTCACTGAGCCTCACACACTCACTCAGCCTCACACCCTCACTGAGCCTCACACACTCACTCAGCCTCACACACTCACTCAGCCTCACACGCTCACTCAGCCTCATACTCTCACTCAGCCTCACACACTCACTCAGCCTCACACCCTCACTGAGCCTCACACACTTCGCCTCACACCCTCACTCAGCCTCACACTCTCACTCAGCCTCACATTCACTCAGCCTCACACTCTCACTCAGCCTCACACCCTCACTGAGCCTCACACTGTCACTCAGCCTCATACCCTCACTCAGCCTCACACACTCACTCAGCCTCACACCCTCACTGAGCCTCACACACTTCGCCTCACACCCTCACTCAGCCTCACACTCTCACTCAGCCTCACATTCACTCAGCCTCACACCCTCACTCAGCCTCTCACCCTCACTTAGTCTCACACCCTCACTCAGCCTCACATTCACTCAGCCTCACACTCACTCAGCCTCACACACTCACTCAGCGTCACACACCCACTCAGCCTCACATTCACTCAGCCTCACACTCACTCAGCCTCACACCCTCACTCAGCCTTACACACTTCACCTCACACCCTCACTCAGCCTCACACACTTCGCCTCACACCCTCACTCAGCCTCACACCCTCACTCAGCCTCACAGTCACTCAGCCTCACACCCTCACTCAGCCTCACACCCTCACTCAGCCTCACATTCACTCATCCTCACACACTTCGCCTCACACACTCACTCAGCCTCACACCCTCACTCAGCCTCACATTCACTCAGCCTCACACCCTCACTCAGCCTGACACTCACTCAGCCTCACATTCACTCAGCCTCACACCCTCACTCAGTCTCACACCCTCACTCAGCCTCACACTCACTCAGCCTCACACCCTCACTCAGCCTCACACCCTCACTCAGCCTCACCCTCACTCAGCCTCACCCTCACTCAGCCTCACACAGTCACTCAGCCTGACACTCACTCAGCCTCACACACTCACTCAGGCTCACACTCACTCAGCCTCACACCCTCACTCAGCCTCACACACTCACTCAGCCTCACACACTCACTCAGCGTCTCACACTCACTCAGCCTCACACAATCACTCCGCTTCACACTCACTCAGCCTCACACCCTCACTCAGCCTCACACTCACTCAGCCTGACACTCACTCAGCCTCACACTCACCCAGCCTCACTCTCACTCAGCCTCACACACTCACTCAGGCTCACACTCACTCAGCCTCACCCTCACTCAGCCTCACACACTCACTCAGCCTCACACTCACTCAGCCTCACACCCTCACTCAGCCTCACACTCACTCAGCCTCACACCCTCACTCAGCCTCACACTCACTCAGCCTCACACTCACTCAGCCTCCAGCTCACCCAGCCTCACTCTCACTCAGCTTCACACTCACTCTGCCTCACACACTCACTCAGCCTCACACACTCACTCAGACGCAAACACTCACTCAGACTCACTCAGCCTCACACACTCACTCAGCCTCACACTCACTCAGCCTCACCCTCACTCAGCCTCACCCTCACTCAACCTCACAGACTCATTCAGCCGCAAACACTCACTCAGCCTCACTCAGCCTCACACCCTCACTCAGCCTCACCCTCACTCAGCCTCACCCTCACTCAGCCTCACACAGTTACTCAGCCTGACACTCACTCAGCCTCACACACTCACTCAGGCTCACACTCACTCAGCCTCACACACTCACTCAGCCTCATACACTCACTCAGCCTCACACACTCACTCAGCCTCACACCCTCACTCAGCCTCACACCCTCACTCAGCCTCACACACTCACTCAGCCTCACACACTCACTCAGCGTCTCACACTCACTCAGCCTCACACAATCACTCCGCCTCACACTCACTCAGCCTCACACCCTCACTCAGCCTCACACCCTCACTCAGCCTCACCCTCACTCAGCCTCACACACTCACTCAGGCTCACACTCACTCAGCCTCACACCCTCACTCAGCCTCACACACTCACTCAGCCTCACACACTCACTCAGCATCGCACACTCACTCAGCCTCACACACTCACTCCGCTTCACACTCACTCAGCCTCACACCCTCACTCAGCCTCACACTCACATAGCATCACTCAGCCTCACTCAGCCTCACATTCACTCAGCCTCACACCCTCACTCAGCCTCACACACTCACTCAGCCTCACACCCTCACTCAGCCTCACACACTCACTCAGCCTCACACCCTCACTGAGCCTCACACACTTTGCCTCACACCCTCACTCAGCCTCACACTCTCACTCAGCCTCACATTCACTCAGCCTCACACCCTCACTCAGCCTCTTACCATCACTCAGTCTCACACCCTCACTCAGCCTCACATTCACTCAGCCTCACACTCACTCAGCCTCACACACTTCGCCTCACACCCTCACTCAGCCTCACACACTTCGCCTCACACCCTCACTCAGCCTCACACACTTCGCCTCACACCCTCACTCAGCCTAACACCCTCACTCAGCCTCACAGTCACTCAGCCTCACACCCTCACTCAGCCTCACACCCTCACTCAGCCTCACATTCACTCATCCTCACACACTTCGCCTCACACACTCACTCAGCCTCACACCCTCACTCAGCCTGACACTCACTCAGCCTCACATTCACTCAGCCTCACACCCTCACTCAGTCTCACACCCTCACTCAGCCTCACACTCACTCAGCCTCACACCCTCACTCAGCCTCACACCCTCACTCAGTCTCACCCTCACTCAGCCTCACCCTCACTCAGCCTCACACAGTCACTCAGCCTGACACTCACTCAGCCTCACACACTCACTGAGGCTCACACTCACTCAGCCTCACACCCTCACTCAGCCTCACACACTCACTCAGCCTCACACACTCACTCAGCGTCTCACACTCACTCAGCCTCACACACTCACTCCGCTTCACACTCACTCAGCCTCACACCCTCACTCAGCCTCACACTCACTCAGCCTCACTCAGCCTCACTCAGCCTCACATTCACTCAGCCTCACACCCTCACTAAGCCTCACAAACTTCGCCTCACACCCTCACTCAGCCTCACACCCTCACTGAGCCTCACAATGTCACTCAGCCTCACACCCTCACTGAGCCTCACACTCTCACTCAGCCTCACACCCTCACTCAGCCTCACACACTCACTCAGCCTCACACCCTCACTGAGCCTCACAAACTTCACCTCACACCCTCACTCAGCCTCACACTCTCACTGAGCCTCACACTGTCACTCAGCCTCACACCCTCACTCAGCCTCACTCACTCACTCAGCCTCACACCCTCATTGAGCCTCACACACTTCGCCTCACACCCTCACTCAGCCTCACACTCTCACTCAGCCTCACATTCACTCAGCCTCACACCCTCACTCAGCCTCACACACTTCGCCTCACACCCTCACTCAGCCTCACACACTTCGCCTCACACCCTCACTCAGCCTCACACACTTCGCCTCACACCCTCACTCAGCCTCACACTCTCACTCAGCCTCACAGTCACTCAGCCTCACACCCTCACTCAGCCTCACACCCTCACTCAGCCTCACATTCACTAATCCTCACACACTTCGCCTCACACACTCACTCAGCCTCACACCCTCACTCAGCCTCACATTCACTCAGCCTCACACCCTCACTCAGCCTGACACTCACTCAGCCTCACATTCACTCAGCCTCAAACCCTCACTCAGTCTCACACCCTCACTCAGCCTCACATTCACTCAGCCTCACACCCTCACTCAGCATCACACACTCACTCAGCCTCACATTCACTCAGCCTCACACCCTCACTCAGCCTCACACACTCACTCAGCCTCACATTCACTCAGCCTCACACCCTCACTCAGCATCACCCACTCTCTCAGCCTCACATTTACTCAGCCTCACACCCTCACTCAGCCTCACATTCACTCAGTCTCACCCTCACTCAGCCTCACACTCACTCAGCCTCACTCAGCCTCACACCCTCACTCAGCCTCAACACTCACTCAGCCTCACACTCACTCAGCCTTACTCAGCCTCACATCCTCACTCAGCCTCACACTCACTCAGCCTCACTCAGCCTCACACCCTCACTCAGCCTCACACCCTCACTCAGCCTCACACCCTCACTCAGCCTCACATTCACTCAGCGTCACACACTTCGCCTCACACCCTCACTCAGCCTCACACACTTCGCCTCACACCCTCACTCAGCCTCACACACTTACTCAGCCGCAAACACTCACTCAGACTCACTCAGCCTCACACACTCACTCAGCCTCACACTCACTCAGCCTCACCCTCACTCAGCCTCACCCTCACTGAACCTCACAGACTCACTCAGCCGCAAACACTCACTCAGCCTCACTCAGCCTCACACCCTCACTCAGCCTCACCCTCACTCAGCCTCACCCTCACTCAGCCTCACACAGTCACTCAGCCTGACACTCACTCAGCCTCACACACTCACTCAGGCTCACACTCACTCAGCCTCACACCCTCACTCAGCCTCACACACTCACTCAGCCTCACACACTCACTCAGCGTCTCACACTCACTCAGCCTCACACACTCACTCCGCCTCACACTCACTCAGCCTCACACCCTCACTCAGCCTCACACCCTCACTCAGCCTCACCCTCACTCAGCCTCACCCTCACTCAGCCTCACACAGTCACTCAGCCTCACACTCACTCAGCCTCACACACTCACTCAGGCTCACACTCACTCAGCCTCACACCCTCACTCAGCCTCACACTCACTCAGCCTCACTCAGCCTCACTCAGCCTCACATTCACTCAGCCTCACACCCTCACTCAGCCGCACACACTCACTCAGCCTCACACACTCACTCAGCCTCACACCCTCACTGAGCCTCACAAACTTCGCCTCACACCCTCACTCAGCCTCACACCCTCACTGAGCCTCACACTCTCACTCAGCCTCACACCCTCACTGAGCCTCACACTGTCACTCAGCCTCACACCCTCACTCAGCCTCACACACTCACTCAGCCTCACACCCTCACTGAGCCTCACACACTTCGCCTCACACCCTCACTCAGCCTCACACTCTCACTCAGCCTCACATTCACTCAGCCTCACACCCTCACTCAGCCTCTCACCCTCACTCAGTCTCACACCCTCACTCAGCCTCACATTCACTCAGCCTCACACTCACTCAGCCTCACACACTTCGCCTCACACCCTCACTCAGCCTCACACACTTCGCCTCACACCCTCACTCAGCCTCACACCCTCACTCAGCCTCACACCCTCACTCAGCCTCACACACTTTGCCTCACACGCTCACTCAGCCTCACATTCACTCGGCCTCACGCAGCCTCACACCCTCACTCAGCCTCACACTCACTCAGCCTCACTCAGCCTCACGCCCTCACTCAGCCTCACACACTCACTCAGCCTCAACTCTCACTCAGCCTCACACTCACTCAGCCTCACTCAGCCTCACACTCTCACTCAGCCTCACACCCTCACTCAGCCTCACCCTCACTCAACCTCACAGACTCACTCAGCCTCACACTCTCACTCAGCCTCACTCAGCCTCACACTCTCACTCAGCCTCACCCTCACTCAGCCTCACCGTCACTCAACCTCACACACTCACTCAGCCTCACACTCTCACTCAGCCTCACCCTAACTCAGTCTCACCCTTACTGAACCTCACAGACTCACTCAGCCTCAAACACTCACTCAGCCTCACACTCACTCAGCCTCACACCCTCACTCAGCCTCACACACTCACTCAGCCTCACTGAGCCTCACACACTCACTCAGCCTCACACTCTCACTCAGCCTCACCCTCACTCAGCCTCACCCTCACTCAACCTCACACACTCACTCAGCCTCACACTCTCACTCAGCCTCACCCTCACTCAGCCTCACCCTCACTGAACCTCAAAGACTCACTCAGCCTCAAACACTCACTCAGCCTCACACTCACTCAGCCTCACACACTCACTCAGCCTCACAGACTCTCTCAGCCTCACACACTCACTCAGCCTCACACACGCACTCAGCGTCTCACACTCACTCAGCCTCACACACTCACTCCGCTTCACACTCACTCAGCTTCACACCCTCACTCAGCCTCACACTCACTCAGCCTCACTCAGCCTCACTCAGCCTCACATTCACTCAGCCTCACACCCTCACTCAGCCTCACACACTCACTCAGCCTCACACCCTCACTGAGCCTCACAAACTTCGCCTCACACCCTCACTCAGCCTCACACCCTCACTGAGCCTCACACTCTCACTCAGCCTCACACCCTCACTGAGCCTCACACTGTCACTCAGCCTCACACCCTCACTCAGCCTCACACACTCACTCAGCCTCACATCTCACTGAGCCTCACACACTTCGCCTCACACCCTCACTCAGCCCCACACTCTCACTCAGCCTCACATTCACTCAGCCTCACACCCTCACTCAGCCTCTCACCCTCACTCAGTCTCACACCCTCACTCAGCCTCACATTCACTCAGCCTCACACTCACTCAGCCTCACATACTTCGCCTCACACCCTCACTCAGCCTCACACACTTCGCCTCACACCCTCACTCAGCCTCACACCCTCACTCAGCCTCACACCCTCACTCAGCCTCACACACTTTGCCTCACACCCTCACTCAGCCTCACATTCACTCGGCCTCACTCAGCCTCACACCCTCACTCAGCCTCACACTCACTCAGCCTCACTCAGCCTCACACCCTCACTCAGCCTCACATTCACTCAGCCTCACACCCTCACTCAGCCTCACACCCTCACTCAGCCTCACACTCACTCAGCCTCACTCAGCCTCACACCGTCACTCAGCCTCACACACTCACTCAGCCTCAACACTCACTCAGCCTCACACTCACTCAGCCTCACTCAGCCTCACACTCTCACTCAGCCTCACACCCTCACTCAGCCTCACCCTCACTCAACCTCACAGACTCACTCAGCCTCACACTCTCACTCAGCCTCACTCAGCCTCACACTCTCACTCAGCCTCACACCCTTTCTCAGCCTCACCCTCACTCAACCTCACACACTCACTCAGCCTCTCACACTCACTCAGCCTCACTCAGCCTCACACTCTCACTCAGCCTCACCCTCACTCAGCCTCACCCTCACTCAACCTCACAGACTCACTCAGCCTCACACACTCACTCAGCCTCACACCCTCACTGAGCCTCACACACTCACTCAGCCTCACAGACTCTCTCAGCCTCACACACTCACTCAGCCTCACTCACTCACTCAGCCTCACACCCTCACTCAGCCTCACACCCTCACTCAGCCTCACACTCACTCAGCCTCACACCCTCACTCAGCCTCACACAGTCACTCAGCCTCACAGTCTCACTGAGCCTCACACCCTCACTCAGCCTCTCACCCTCACTCCGCCTCACACACTCACTCAGCCTCACAGACTCACTCAGCCTCACACTCTCACTGAGCCTCACACCCTCACTCAGCCTCACACCCTCACTCAGCCTCACACCCTCCCTCAGCCTCACACTCACTCAGCCTCACACCCTCACTCAGCCTCACACACTCACTCAGCCTTACACACTCACTCAGCCTCACACACTCATGCAGCCTAACAGTCTCTCTCAGCCTCACACCCTCACCCTGCCTCACACACTCTCACTCAGCCTTACTCACTCAGCCTCCCTCACAATCAGCCTCACTCACTCAACCTCACTAACCCAGCCTCCCAAACACCTTCAGCCTTACTCACACTCACATCGTCCCTCACCGCCTTTGCCTCAGCGTCTCACACTCACTCAGCCTCACACACTCACTCCGCTTCACACTCACTCAGCTTCACACCCTCACTCAGCCTCATATTCACTCAGCCTCACTCAGCCTCACTCAGCCTCACATTCACTCAGCCTCACACCCTCACTCAGCCTCACACCCTCACTCAGCCTCACACACTCACTCAGCCTCACAGCCTCACTGAGCCTCACTAACTTCGCCTCACACCCTCACTCAGCCTCACACCCTCACTGAGCCTCACACTCTCACTCAGCCTCACACCCTCACTGAGCCTCACACTGTCACTCAGCCTCACACCCTCACTCAGCCTCACACACTCACTCAGCCTCACATCTCACTGAGCCTCACACACTTCGCCTCACACCCTCACTCAGCCTCACATTCACTCAGCCTCACACCCTCACTCAGCCTCTCACCCTCACTCAGTCTTACACCCTCACTCAGCCTCACATTCACTCAGCCTCACACTCACTCAGCCTCACACACTTCGCCTCACACCCTCACTCAGCCTCACACACTTCGCCTCACACCCTCACTCAGCCTCACACCCTCACTCAGCCTCACACCCTCACTCAGCCTCACACACTTTGCCTCACACCCTCACTCGGCCTCACATTCACTCGGCCTCACTCAGCCTCACACCCTCACTCAGCCTCACACTCACTCAGCCTCACTCAGCCTCACACCCTCACTCAGCCTCACATTCACTCAGTCTCACACCCTCACTCAGCCTCACACCCTCACTCAGCCTCACACTCACTCAGCCTCACTCAGCCTCACACCCTCACTCAGCCTCACACACTCACTCAGCCTCAACACTCACTCAGCCTCACACTCACTCAGCCTCACTCAGCCTCACACTCTCACTCAGCCTCACACCCTCACTCAGCCTCACCCTCACTCAACCTCACAGACTCACTCAGCCTCACACTCTCACTCAGCCTCACTCAGCCTCACACTCTCACTCAGCCTCACACCCTCACTCAGCCTCACCCTCACTCAACCTCATACACTCACTCAGCCTCTCACACTCACTCAGCCTCACTCAGCCTCACACTCTCACTCAGCCTCACCCTCACTCAGCCTCACCCTCACTCAACCTCACAGACTCACTCAGCCTCACACTCTCACTCAGCCTCACCCTCACTCAGCCTCACCCTCACTCAACCTCACAGACTCACTCAGCCTCAAACACTCACTCAGCCTCACACTCACTCAGCCTCACACCCTCACTCACCCTCACACACTCACTCAGCCTCACTGAGTCTCACACACTCACTCAGCCTCAGTCAGCCTCACACTCACTCAGCCTCACACACTCACTCAGCCTCACACACTCTCTCAGCCTCACACACTCACTCAGCCTCACTCACTCACTCAGCCTCACACCCTCACTCAGCCTCACACCCTCACTCAGCCTCACACTCACTCAGCCTCACACCCTCACTCAGCCTCACACAGTCACTCAGCCTCACAGTCTCACTGAGCCTCACACCCTCACTCAGCCTCTCACCCTCACTCCGCCTCACACACTCACTGAGCCTCACAGACTCTCTCAGCCTCACACTCTCACTGAGCCTCACACCCTCACTCAGCCTCACACCCTCACTCAGCCTCACACCCTCCCTCAGCCTCACACTCACTCAGCCTCACACCCTCACTCAGCCTCACACACTCACTCAGCCTTACACACTCACTCAGCCTCACACACTCACTCAGCCTAACAGTCTCTCTCAGCCTCACACCCTCACTCAGCCTCACACACTCTCACTCAGCCTTACTCACTCAGCCTCCCTCACAATCAGCCTCACTCACTCAACCTCACTAACCCAGCCTCCCAAACACCTTCAGCCTTACTCACACTCACATCGTCCCTCACCGCCTTTGCCTCAAACACACTTGTCCTCCCTCAGAAACTAATTCAATCAGTCTCGCTCAAACACAGACAATCAGCCTCAAAAACTGTATCTGTTTCTGGAACCTATCCCTTCATTCACCTGAGGAAGGAGCAGCGCTCCAAAACCTCGTGATTCAAAACAAACCTGTTGGACTTTAACCTGGTGTTGTAAGACCTCTTACTATTAAATTAATTCACACTGTTAAGGCTGGTTTAGCTCAGTGGGCTAAACAGCTGGTTTGTGATGCAGAACAAGGACAGCAGCACGGGTTCAATTCCCGCATCAGCGTACCCGAACAGGCGACGGAATGTGGCGACGAGGGGCTTTTCACAGTAACTTCATACTTGTGACAATAAAAAAAATGAGCATAATGTTATTGATATGTTATGGCTATGTGACATTATTCTGTTTTAACTATGTGGCTAATATTATTCTGTTGTAGGTTTGTGACTGACATTGTTATATTGCAATTATGTCTGATAATATATATATTTTAGTTCCGTGACAGACATTGCTCTTATGGGTCCAGATTTCTTACACAGCATTTTATGTACTCACATTATAGTTTGATGATGTTACTGACACTAATTATATTATGCTAAATGACTGACTGACATATATCTTGTAGTTATGTGACTCATATGTTGCAGTTTTGTCTGATATATGTAGCTATGTGACTGACATTATGTTGTATTAATATGACTGACAATACATTAAATAGTAACACGGCTGAGAATATGATTGTCGTGTTTATAAAACTGACATTTTTATACTCTAGTTATGTGGCTAGTAGTAATATATTGCTGCAGGACGGCAGAGTAGTTAGCACTGCTGCCTCACAGCGCGAGGAATCCGTGTTCAATTCCAGCCTTGGGTGACTGCGTGGAGTTTGCACGTTCTCCCCATGTCTGCGTGGGTTTCTTCTGGGTGCTGCGGTTTCCTCCCACAGTCCAAAGATGTGCAGGTTAGGTCGATTAGCCATGCTAAATTGCCCCTTAGTGTCCAAAGATGTGCAGTTTCGATGGGGTTATGGGGATAGAGTGGATGAGTGGGCCTAGGTAGGTTGCTCTTTCAGAATGTTAATGCAACTCCGATGGGCTGATTGGCCTCCTTCCGCGCAGTAGGGATTCTATGACTTGAGTAAGTTGATTGATGTTATTATTTAAATGTTCTGTGACTGAAATGATTATGTGACTGATGTTATGGAACACTTCAATCCAGCATCAAGCAAGTTCAGAGCCATCCAAAGATACTGAGAGTCAGCTGAGATAGGAAAATGCCCTGTTTGCCAATTCAGCTGGGTGTGAAAGATTCCACAGATCATTTGAAAGAGAAGGCAAAAGATCTGCTGTCCTTGCCAAAATGTATTCTTCAGCCCACACCACTAAAATAGATTACCTGGCAATTTATCACTTTGCTTTTTGTAGGCATCTGCTGGTGTGTATTTTTCTACCTATCACAGTGACTATGAACCTCACTGGCTGTGAAGTGCTTTTGAAAGTCCTGAGCTTGTAAAAAGTGCTATATAAACACAAGATAGATTTGTCTGTTTATCCATCTTTTATAATCTATAGCAATGTGACAGGTTACATCGTTATGAGAATTTGGCCCAACAACAGTAAAGGAAAGGCAATATATTTCCATGTCAGGATGGTGATTGAGGGGGAACTTCCATGTGCTGGTGCTTGAATGTGTCTGCTACCCTTGTTCTTATGGTAGTAGTCGTGTGTTTGGAAGGTGCTGTCTAAGGAGCATGGGTTAGTTCCTGCAGTACATCTTGTAGATAGCACACACTTTTACCACTGTGCTATGATGGTGGATGTTTGTGGATGGGTTGCCGGTCAAGTGGGCTGCTTTGTCCTGGATGATGTCAAGCTCCTTGAGTGTTGTTGGAACCGCACCCATCAAGGCAAATGCGGAGTATTCCACTACACCTCTGACTTGTGTCCTGTAGGACAGGCTTTGGGGAGTCAGGAGGTGAGTTACTCACTTCACAATTCCTAGCCTCTACCCTGCTCTAATAGCCATAGTATTTATATGGCTAGGTCCAGTTTAGTTTCTAGTCAATGATAATCTCCAGGATATTGATAGTGATGGTATTATCATTGAACATCAAGGGGCGATGGTTATATTCTCTCTTATTGGAGGTAGTCATTACCTCGCATTTGCATGGCACAAATGTTACTTGCCACTTGTCAGCCCAAGCATTATCCAGGTCTTGCTGCATTTGGACATGGACTGTTTCACTGTGTGAGGAGTCGTGAATGGTGCTGAATATTGTGCAATCATCATCAAACATCCCTACTTCCAACCTTATGATAGAAGGAAGGTCATTGACGAAGCAGCTGAAGATGTTCGGGCTGAGGACACTCCCCTGATGTATTCCTGCAGTGATATCCTGGAACTGAGATAATTGACCCCCAGCAACCACAGCCTTTGTGCCGGTATGACTCAACCATCAGAGAGTTTTTAACCCCCCCCTCCAATTCCCGTTGACTCCAGTTATTGCAATCAATCCATTGTCAGCCAAGGCTCAGGTGATAACACTCTCACCTCACAAAAATCTAGGCTGACACGTCAGCCAATATTGGGGAGGATTGAAGTGAAGTCCTTTGGATAAGATGTTAAACCATCTCCCCTCTCTAGTGGATATAAAAGGTCCCATGACATTACTTTGAAGACAATCATAGAGGAGTTTTCACTGGTATTCTGGCCAAAATGTATTCATCAATCAACATCACGAAAAACAGATCACTTTGTTTTTTTAAATTAATTTGCGGGATGTGGGCTTCGCTGGCTAGGCCAGCATTTATTGCCCGTCCCTAGTTGCCCTTCAGAAGGTGGTGGTGAGTGGCCTTCTTGAACCACTGCAGTCCTAACCACAGTGGTGTTAGGGACGGAGTTAAAGGATTTTGCCCCAGCGGAAGTGAAGGAACGGCAATATATTTCCAAGTCAGGAAAGGGGAACCGCCAGGTGGTGGAGTTCCCAAGTATGTGCTGCTCTTGTCCTTGTAGATGGTAGTGGTCATGTGTTTGGAAGGTGCTGTATATGGAACGTTGGTGAGTGACTGCAGTGCATCTTGTAGATGGTACACACGGCTGCCACAGTTCATCGGCAGTGGAGGGTTTGAATGTTTGTGGAAGGAGGAGCAATCAAGCGGGCTGCTTTGTCCTGGATGGTGTCGAGCTTCTTGAGTGCTGTTGGAGCTGCGCTCAGCCAGGCAAGTGGAGAGTATTCCATTACACTGGAGTATTCCATTACACTGGAATGGTGGATGGCTTTGGGGGAGTCAGGAGGTGAGTTACTCGACATATGATTCCTAGCCTTTGACCTGTTCTGGTAGCCACAGTATTAACATGGCTAATCCAGTTCAGTTTCTGATCAATGGTAACCCCAGGGTTTTGATTGTGGAGGATTCAGCGATGGTAATGCCATTGAATGTCAAAGGGCAATGGTTAGATCCTCTCTTTTAGGAGATGGTCATTGCCTGGCACTTGTGTAGCACGAATGTAACTTCCCACTTGTCATGCCAAGCCTGGATAATGTCCAAGTCTTGCTGCAATTTGACATGGACTGCTTCATTATCTGAGGAGTTGCAAATGGTGCTGAACACTGTGCAGTCATCTACAAACAACCTCACTCTGACCTTATGATGGAAGCGAGGTAATTGATGAAGTAGCTGAAGATGGTTGGGCCTAGGACACTACCCTGAGGAACTCCTGCAGTGATATCCTGGAGCTGAGATGATTGACCTCCAACCACCACAACCATCTTCCTTTGTGCCAGGTATGACTCTAACCAGCGGAGAGGTTTCCCCCTGATTCTTATTGTTGACTCCAGTTTAGCTAGGACTCCTTGATGCCCCACTTGGTCAAATGCTGCCTTGATGTCAAGGGCAGTCACTTTCACCTCACCTCTGATATTCAGCTCTTTTGTCCATGTTTGAACCAAGGCTCCAATGAGTGTAGGAGTGGGGTACGCCTGGCAGAACCTAAACTGAGCAACCATGAGCAGGTTATTGCAGAGAAAGTGCCGCTCGATTGCACTGTTGATGACTCCTTCCATCACTTGGCTGATGATGGAGAGTAAACTGATAGTGCTGTAATTGGCTGGGTTGCATTTGTCCTGTTTCTTGTGCACAGGTCACACCTGGGCAATTTTCCACTTTGCTGGGTGGATGCCAGTGTTGTAGCTGCACTGGAACAGCTTGGCTAGGGGTGCAGCAAGTTCTGGAGCAGAAGTCTTCAGTACTCCTGCTGGAATATTTTCAGGGCCACAGCCTTTACAGTATCCAGTGCCTTCAGCCGTTTCTTGATATCATGTGGAGTGAATCGTATTGGCTGAAGACTGACATCTGTGATGCTGGGGACCTCCGGAGGAGACTGAGATGAATCATCCACTCGACACTTCTGGCTGAAGATTGTTGCAAATGCTTCCACCATGTTTTTAGCACATATGTCCTGGGCTCCTCCATCACTGAGGATGGGGATATTTGTGGAGCCTCCGCCTCCTCCAGTGAGTTGTTTAATTGTCCACCACTATTTACAGTGGATGTGGCAGGACTGCAAGAGCTTAGATCTCCTCCCACAGACCAAAGATGTGCAGGTTAGGTGGATTGGCCATGCTAAATTGCCTATAGTGTCCAAAACGGTTAGGATGAATTAATGAGATACGGGGATAGGGTGAAGGTGTGGGCTTCAGTAGGGTGCTCTTTCCAAGGGCCAGTGCAGACTCAATGTGCTGAGTGGCCTCCTACTGCACTGTAAATTCTATGATTCTATGATTCTATGCATTTGTTGTGGAATCGCTTAGCTCTGTCTACTACTTTCTGCCTGTGCTGTTTGGCACGCAAGTGGTCCTGCATTGCAGCTTCACCAGTTTGATTCCCCTATGTTGTTGTATTTCCATTTGCGATGCATAAATTAGCATTTTATAAACAACAACTGTGACTACATTTCAAAGTGTTCCATTGGCTGTAAAGTGCTTTGCGGTGTCTGGCAGTCAGGAACGTCTGAATATAAATGCAAGTGTTTCTTTCCTATTGATGTAATGATAATAATACGAAGTCTTACAACACCAGGTTAAAGTCCAACAGGTTTGTTTCGATGTCACTAGCTTTCGGAGCGCTGCTCCTTCCTCAGGTGAATGCAGAGGTCTGTTCCAGAAACACATATATAGACAAATTCAAAGATGCCAAACAATGCTAGGAATGCGAGCATTAGCAGGTGATTAAATCTTTACAGATACAGTGGAAAATCTTTACAGAATGGCAAATCTGTAAAGATTTAATCACCTGCTAATGCTCGCATTCCTAGCATTGTTTGGCATCTTTGAATTTGTCTATATATGTGTTTCTGGAACAGACCTCTGCATTCACCTGAGGAAGGAGGAGCGCTCCGAAAGCTAGTGACATCGAAACAAACCTGTTGGACTTTAACCTGGTGTTGTAAGACTTCGTACTGTGCTCACCCCAGTCCAACGCCGGCATCTCCACATCATGGATAATAATAATGACACAGACTGGTAAACTGGCCTGTTACATGAAATGAAAATCGCTTATTGTCACAAGTAGGCTTCAAATGAAGTTACTGTGAAAAGCCCCTAGACACCACATTCCAGCGCCTGTTCAGGGAGGCTGGTACGGGAATTGAACTGTGCTGCTGGCCTGCCTTGGTCTGCTTTAAAAGCCAGCGATTTAGCCCAGTGTGCTAAACAAGCCCCTACATTGTGGATGTAATTCAACACAGAGATGTGTGAAATAATACATTTGATATGAAGAATGGGAGGGAGCAACATAGTCTATTGGGTGCAAATTTAAATGGATGAAGAAATAGAAAGCTGCGAATGCACACAACATTTTGAAGGCAGCAAGTTGAGAAGGTTGCTAAAAGGCATATGGCATCCTTGACTTTATAACCAGAGGTAAGGAAGTTATGATACATCTTGCTAAATCAATGGTTAGGCCCCAGCTGATACAACTATCCATTTCTGGGCACCACATTTTAAAAAGGGTGGCAAGTTCATTAAGCGCATGCAGGGAAGATTTACTTGAATGGTACCAGGTGGGACTTCAGTTATGTAGAGAAACTAGGGTTATTTGTCCCTCTGCATCATGACCTCTTGGCAGTGGGTTCCAAATGGCAACGAAGGAATGGTGACACGGTTCCAAGTCAGGATGGTAAGTGACTTGGAGGGGAACTTGGAGGTGGTGTTCCCATGTGTCTTCTGCCCTTGTCCTTCTAGGCAGTAATGGTTGCAAGATTAGAAGGTGCTGACGAGTTGGTGTGTTGCTGCAGTATCTCTTGTAGATGATACACATGGCTGCTTCTGTGCACTGATGGTGGAGGGAGTGAAGTTTAAGATGGTGGATGGAGTACTGGTCAAGCAGGCTACTTTGTCTTGGATGGTGTCAAGCTTCTTGCGTTTTCTTGGAGCTGCACTCATCTGGGCAAACGGAGAGTATTCCATCACAATCCTGACCTCCACCTTATAAGTGGTAAACAGGCTTTGGGGAGTCAGGAAGTGAGTTACTCACTGCAGAATTCCCAGCCTCTACAGACTCTTGTGGCCACGGTATTTACTTGGCTGTTCAAGTTCAGAAGTACTGAGTGGGTGACCCATCTGAGCCCAGGCTGTTATTAGGTCTGGATTTGAGTGGTCCTGGTAGAACAGAAACTGAGCATCAGCGAGCAGATTATTGCTGAGTAACTGCTGGATAGCACCATCAATAAAATCTTTCATTACTTTGCTGCTGAACAGTAGACCGATGGAGCAGTAATTGGATGAATAAGATTGTCCTGCTTTTGACGAACAGGATAAACCTGAACAATTTTCTGCATTGTCAGTTGGATGCCAGTACAGCTGTATTGCATCAACTTGACTAGGAACAGGGTTTGGGCCAGGGTTGAAATCTTTAGTAATGCAACCGAGAAGTGTCAGGCCTCATAGCCTTTTCTACATCTACAGCATTCAGCCATTTAACAACACATGAATGAATCGAACTGGCTGAAGACTGACAATAGGGATTCTGGGGACCTCAGGGAGGTGTCTGAGGTGGATCATCCACTCGGTACTTCTGACTAAAGATGGTTGCAAATGCTTCAAACTTGTATTTTTCAGTAATGTACTGAGTTCCACCATCATTGAGAAGTCTTTGCCTCCTGTTAGTCGTTTAGTTGTCCAACACCAATCGCAGCTGGATGTGATGGTTTTGACTTGATCGGTTGGTATGGGATTGCTCTGTTTTGTCGATTGCATGCTGCTTCCACAGTTAATCATGTATCCTGTGTTTGCACCTCATTTTAGGTATACCTGGACTGCTCCTGGCATGATGTCCTGCAATATATTGAAGTAAGTAATACAACAGAAAGATTAGATAGAGGTGATATTGTGGGTGTAACATGCTTAGATTTTCAAAAAAGCCTTTGATAAGGTGTTGCACAGTAAATTTATGACTATGGTTAGAATGTGTATAGTCAGGGAGAAAGTAGCACAATGGATCACAAATGTCCCACAAAATAGAACAGAGGGAGTAGGATTAAAGGTGCTAAGAATCTGGACCAGTAAAAGGTAGGATGTAATGTTCCAGAAGGATCAGTGCTGGGACAATCGGTTATTTATCTATAAGAATTTTACTTGGGAATTGGATTTCTAAATTTGCAGGATTAGAAAGGGCACCTGGGTGAACTTGGGCTAGCATGGACAAGGGGGGATGAATGGCCTCGATTTGTGCTGTAATCTTTTCATGATTCTACAACACCCAATTGAGAGGTGGACTCTGATAAAACAGAAAATATGAATAAATTTGCTGGTGTATGCAATTGGAAATTAACTTCAAGTGTGGGGTGCTTTAAGTAGGAAGGTTAAGAAGTTCGTACTCATTGGCAGTGTTTAAATAGGGTTGGGGAGTAAAGGAATCTGGAGTTAGATACGCAAAATGCAGGTTAACAAGTCCATTAAAACAGCAATGACATTCCTTAATATTAACCAGAATGATACCAGAACTGGAGGGTTAGTGACCCGTCAGAAGACTAGTTGCCAGGGTTTGATCGGTTAGATGGAGAGAGCATGTTCCCGTTTGCAGGGGAGGCCAGAGCCAGGGCCAAAAATAAAAGATTACCGCTGAGACATCCAATGGGGAATTTAGGAGAAAGGGCTTTAACCGGAGCAGCTGGAATGTGGCGCTGACTATAAGGAATAGCGGAGGTGACATTGGAGGGAAGCTGGATAGGCAGACGGGGAGAAAGGAGTGGAATGATGCTTTGTTGACTGGAGGTGGAGACTCCAGAGGAGGGTAAACACCTTTGTGATACATTTAATTGAAGACCTTGGAATAATTCACTTCAGCAGCATATCTGCATGGTCCCAGCAATTCATTAACATTCTACTAACGCGCTGTATAATGAGCCTAGTTATTTTTGTTCAACAATGGTATTCGCTAATAGCCAGGGTTCAATTCCAACCTTGGGTGTCTGTGCAAAGACTTTCTCCCCGTGTGTGCGTGGGGTTCTCCCGGGTGCTCCGGTTTCCTCTCACCAGTCCAAAGATGTGCAGCTTTAGTGGATTGGCCAGAATAAATGACCCCTTAATGTCCAAAGGCTAGATGGGGTTACGGGGATAGGGCGGGGGAGTGGGCCTGGGTCGGGTGCTCTTTCAGAGGGCCGGTGCAGTCTCGATGGGCCGAATGGCCTCCTTCTTCACTATAGAGATTCTTTTAAAAAAAAAAAAATTATTGAGGTTGTCACAAAATATCAACAACAGAATGAAAAAGGAACCCAATAGAATTAAATACAAAACAAAATAAAACAACCCCCGTGCCCCCCTCCCCCCTATACATAAATAACACTAGAGAGATTCTAAGATTCTGTTTCGAGTTTGTTTATCAGGGGTTGTAACATACAAACATCGAATGGTCTAAATCTGAGTCAACTTTTCCTTGATTCAGTCAGCAGTAGCGCACAGTGTAACATTTGAACTAATGTTTTAAATGATTTAAGCGCTACTCTGTAATATTAAACAAAAATGAGAAACTGCAGGAAATTCGACATTCAAGCAGAACATTTTGCACCGGCCAGCCCAGCGTCTGAAATGGCAGAACGGAACTAATGCAAAGTCCCGGTTGAAATATTAGCCCATCTCTCTGGACCAGACGGTGACTGACATGCTGATCCTCCCTCGCATCGTCCCTTTGATTTTACTCAGTGACCTGTATTGGATACTGAGTTTCTCGGAGTGAAATGCATATCGTCGCGACTGGTTACCCAACTCCTTCAATGCCTGGTACCGGTGCATGGAGATAACTGGCGAGATTCCCCCCCTCACATCTATCATCTGAAGACAGCCTTAAAATCCAACGGGCTCGAGAAAAGGGCTTGCTGCGTTGATGATGGTGCATTAAATTACCACTTATTAAATCTGAATCAAAAAGAAACGAAGTAACCCCTATTAAATGCACCGGATGTACATTTTAACGTTGTAATTCTAACAATCACCAATATCTTAGCCATTTTAGACGCCCATTCGAAATGTGTCCAGTCGAAATGTATATTGTCTATTATATCGTGTATTAACATGTGCGCTTTATTATCAACTTCCTATCGCATCCAGAGGGTGCAGCAACTTAAACATCGCCGTGCAGGTATCTTGCCAATGTTATCCAGATTGGTACTCGCTATTGAAAGAAACACTTTTATTTAGTTGGAGTTAACGCTGCCATTTCTAAAAAGGCGTTGATTAAATTATCATTTCATCATATTTGTCAATCACTAATAAATAATGTTTGTGCTCTATAAACATCGCATGAACGAGACTGAAGGATTGGGAATACCTCACAGCTTGTTGGAATCATGTGGTTTATATCGTGCGGAAGTCCTCACTTACACCATATGGATTTTTAACGTGGTTCAGCCAATAACCTATAAAACAGCTAAAGCTGCTCTTTTGTCCAGTGTATGGGGTAGTACAGAACAATAATGTATTTCTATCAGCATCTATCACCATATCAAACATTCTTTTCACACCGACCTTAACAGTGACCCCCCCCCCCCACCCACCCCCCCCCCCGTATCATTAATTCAGACAGATTTGTCTCTGAATAAATGGGGAAAAGGGAACCAAAATGCAAGGATTTGGGTAGCTCATCCCCACAGCCGGGCTGGCCTCACTCCTTGAGGACATCCCAACTCTCCAGGTCACTGCACTGACTCGTTCACTCTTGTTTTTATTTCTATGCCAATGGTAGATACAATTGCTCTGTCGCAAACATAATCATAATAATCGTTGTTAGTGTCACAAGTAGCTTTACATTAACGCTGCAATGAAGTTATGTAAGAATCCCCTCGTCGCCAAACAAATCGCTGCCCATGTTTATAAAGGCTGTGGAGATGTTTATAAAACCGAAGCACTCCATCGGCCGGCATTGGGTCACTTCAACCGGTTCAAGTCGATCAACCTGTGAAACTGCTGAGGGTTCACCCTTCGGTTTGAAACGTTAACGGTGAGGATTTTTTCACACCATTTCTCACCAATCTCCGCCGCCTGTTGCGGCAAAGATATTCAGAATAACAGCGTCAGCCATTCACTTGTGGATGAAATGTTTCTGATTGAATTCTGATTCCCTACATGGAGTTCTACCTGAGCGCAGGAAAACAGCCATTTCTCCACATCATTCACCCACATCATTTCATGTATTGCTAAATGATTTGCAAGGTGCAAGGGTTACAAAGGGCAAATAATCCCGCCCGATATTATTTCTCCAATGATGCATGCGTAACTGAGAGGGTTTCGAGCTGGAATGGGCGTGGGGGTCGAATTATAAATCCTATTTTGTAGCAAAGGGCGTGGAGAAAGTGCCAGGCTGAGAAATTTTCTGATATATTTTTCTGACTGAGTTTCAAATACGTTTTTTTGTTTCTAATAAAGGCAGGGCTGTTTTCGCTGACATTACAGCTTCAATACTGTAGGAGTTTACCCCAGCAAATTCAACATGTAGGAACTCGAATGAAAGGCTTTTAATGGCCATTCTGAGAATGGTTGTTGCAATATTAACAAATAATTCATGTGGGGGTGGGGGTCTCTTTGGGAGGTTTACTGGACGAGTCTAGAAATGCAAATAATGAAACTGACCCCGTGTTAGTTTTGCCTGATGGAGTTCCGATGCAGGACCCTTGTGAACTAATCAGTTAATTTATTTATTTTGTTTCACAGGCTGCGATACTCAAGCTATCACTTTCTCCCAGCCTGCCATCTCTGATGGATTAATGCAAGTGGCCGATGTGGAGCAAAAAAGGTTCCGCCAGATGCTGAACACTGTCTCCCAATGAAACAATCCTGGAGCCTTTCACTGCACACATTCACTTCCCAACGTAGAATTGAATTTTGCCTTTTCTAGGCCTGCCCACTCACTTTCAGAGCAGGAAAACAAATAAAAATGGTAACAGATTTGCGACCAAAATTGTATCTCTGTACATTTCAGTAACTGACCCATGCGCGTCAATATCGCCGCCTTCACTTTGGAACCGGTCAATTGGAAATTGTTCGATTGCTGAATGTTTAAAATGTTACACTTAACTTAATGATGAATAGCCCTTTTCTCCCGCATTCCTCTCTCTCTCTCATCTGGCTATCCTTTACACCCATTCATTCACTTTCAGGAAAGAGCCGACGATCAAAAGTTTGCTTTTGAAATGACATTAAATGACGATATCGTATGCTAAATTGATCAACCCCCAAAGACCGTCATCTACCCAAACGAGCTCCTTGTGAATTGGGAGCATTAAACTTGTGAGACATCACCTTGATAACTTAGTGGGAAGAGTGTCTCTCAGCTTTAGGGTTTAACTTGGAAATCTATTTTCTGGGGGTTAATAAGCAATCCGGCCTTAAACGTGAGTCACGACTTCCAGGTACATGGCATTGTGTCAGATCTGTGTGGAACTCCAGATGCATCTTAATTATGATGGGCTGATAGGACAGAGCTTGTGGTTCTTTAAGTGAAAACTGGTGCAATTTGGCAAGGTGAATTTCGTGCCTTGCTGGTTACTTCCCATAATGTCCAGTAGAATATTTACATTTAATTCTCCTCTTCCCATGACACGTCCCTCCCCAAGTCACAAACCAGCCTGACTTGGGGTAGATATCCTCTTCCTTCATTGCCCTTGGGGCAAAATTAGGCAACCCCCTCCCTAACGTCACTGTGGGTGCACCTACACCACATGGACTGCAGCCCTTCAAGAAGACAGCTGGTCACCAGCATCTCAAGGGCAGTCAGAGGTGGACAATAAACCAACCACGTCTACTTCCCATGAATGATTAAAAAAATAACTTTGGTTAGTAAAAGTAGAGGCTCACAGGCTAGTGCAAATTCATTTGTATCAGTGAATTGATGCCTGATATTGATTTGGTTTAAGCTCTGCATTAGATTGCGTGGCACGGGGGCACAGTCGTTAGCACTGCTACCTCACCATGCCAGGGACCCGGGTTCAGCCTTAGGCGACTGTCTGTGTGGAGTTTGTATATTCTCCCTGTGTCTGCGTGGGTTTCCCCTGGGTGCTCCAGTTTCCTCCCCAGTCCAAAGATATGCAGGTTAGGTGGATTGGCCATGATAAATTGCCCCTTACATGTCCAAACGTGTGTAGGTTAGGTTAAGGGGTTATTGGAATAGGGTGGGGGAGTGGGCTTGGGTGGGGTGCTCTTTCAGAGGGTTGGTGCAGTCTCAAAGGGGTGAATGGCCTCCTTCTGCACCACAGGGATTCTCATCATAGACCTTTAAGGGGTTTCAGTGCAGATCTTGTCTCAACTTGGTTAGAGACCTAACTTTATAGGCCAGCAACATTACATTGCCCTGGTTTGGCGCTGAGGAACTTACACTGTAGCTATTCATATAACGTTAGCATCAGAAGAATACCATGTATAGTTGACGGACCTGAATTATACCCATGACATAACAACAAGACAGTACAGTGTGGTTGAGAGCTGTGAACTCCCAATGGCTAACGTTTAACAGGTGGATGGGTTTGTTTTTTGAAAATGTTTAAGACAATGAAAAGTATGTTTGGAAAACACTAACCTCATTCAAAGGCTCACTTGGGACCTTCTAAAAAGAATCTCACTCGGAGCAAGATTTACATTGCAACTGATATGAATTCAAATCAAATGTTGGTCTTCAATGTGCTGAGAAGTTCGGTTAGCCTTTGACTCTCAAGTTATTTTCGTGTTGATGTACATCTAAAACCAGTTCAAATCAATATGCTTGTGGCAGCAGGATAGACACTGAGACACAGTGCGCCCACTTGGAGCGGTTAATCTGTGGATTGGAATTTGGATGTTTGATTGATTAAATGAAACTTCTGCGGAGGCAGTATTATAATGCTTGTTCTTCACTTCACTGTATAACAGCAGAGGTACAAAGGGAAATATAAAAGGATCCCAGGTGGCCGAATCAACGATTGGGAAAGTTCCAAATTTTATTTGTGAATGTTAATGTAACATTAAGAAAAACTAGAATCCAATTATCCAGAAGCAGAGCTCTGAACATTGGTAGATCTAAACTCGTCCTTGCCAGAAAGTGGCACAGAGCTGGCACTCCAAATCTGTGCAAATGCATTACAATTGTGTTAATATTATTTGGTAAAAGGGTGCAAGGAACATTTCCAATATCCACTTTTTAAAGCATTGTGGAAGAGGAGGAGAATTTACTGGGAGGGAAATATGAAACATTTTGCTTTTGAAGAAGTTCTGAAATTTTTATCTGTGAGATGATATAATGCAGTTTGTTATAATATAATTCCCTAGAAGCATTTTTCAGAACATATCATGTTACGTTATAATTATGGGACCTATTTTTCTTTCACAATTTGAAGAGGATATTCATAATGCAAACATTCTTATGCACATTAACCAACCATTTCCCAATGATTACCCTCACTGCCTCCAGCTGTAATGAATCAAAATTGCAAAGGAATTTCACGCACAATTTGATCCAGTTTTTCCTACTTCTTTGCCCAATCAAACTATTTTAAAAAAATACTAATATTATGAAACCATTGTGGTGCTTATGCTATTTTTATTTAAGTCAATATGATGCTGATCATAATTCACTTACCCAGGTCCAACCATCTTCAGCTGCTTCATCAATGATCTTCCTTCCATCATAAGTGAGGATGTCCTTGGAATATTGCACAATGTTCAGCACCATTCACAACTCCTCACATACTGAAGTAATCTGCGCCCAGAAGCAGCAAGACCTGGACAATATCCAGGCTTGGACAAATAAGTGGCAAGTAACATTTGTGTCACACAAGTGTCAGGTAATGAATGAAGGGGGAATCTAACCATCACCTCTTGACATTCAAAGGCATTACCATTACCAAATCCCCCATTGACAAGAAAGTGAACAGGGCTCGCCATATAATTAAATACTATGGCTACAACAGCACGTTAGAGGCTGGGAACTCTTCAGAGAGTAACTCACCTCTGGGCTCCCCAAAGTCTCTCCACCATCTACAACACAAAAGTCACATCCCATGAAAGGATTAAAAAAAAAATCATTACTCATAAGATTGATAGTTCAGTCATGACAATCATCTTCCTATTCATTCATTAACTAGCATTCATGAACTAACTTTGTAGAGCATCACTTTCTATGAGGTATTCAAGATAAAGATAGATAGTTTTTTGAAGAATAATGGATAAGAGGGTTATGGTGCTCGGGTGGGAAAGTGGAGCTGAGTCCACAAAAGATCAGCCATGAAAAAATGAAATGAAATGAAAATCGCTTATTGTCACAAGTAGGCTTCAAATGAAGTTACTGTGAAAATCCCCTAGTTGCCACATTCCAGCGCCTGTTTGGGGAGGCTGTTACGGGAATCAAACCGTGCTGCTGGCTTGCCTTGGTCTGCTTTCAAAGCCAGCGATTTAGCCATGTGCTAAACAGCCCCTAAAATGAAATGAAAATCGCTTATTGTCACAAGTAGGCTTCAAATGAAGTTACTGTGAAAAGCCCCTAGTCACCACATTCCGGCGCCTGTTCGGGGAGGCTGGTACGGGAATTGAACCGTGCTGCTGGCCTGCCTTGGTCTGCTTTAAAAGCCAGCGATTTAGCCCAGTGAGCTAAACCAGCCCCTTGATCTCATTGAATGGCGGAGCAGGCTCGAAGGGTCAGATGGTCTACTCATGCTCCTAGTTCTTATGGTCTTATGTAAAAAATGAGGAACTTCTGTGGAGCTATGACTGGTCAGTATTGGAAAGCATTTTGCAGGAGTTCTTTCTCATTATCTGCAATGTTATTTTAAGATGGTTGAAATTGCATGAAAATAGATTCTGCCTGAATTTCATTTATTTATTTCATACAAAAAGATTGGCATGTTTGGCCAAATTCTGTATTTCATATTGTACAATAATACTTTTCATTTTGTTATGGGCGAGGCGTTTTCAGAACTCCAAAATATATCATTGAGTTCAACCAACCTCTCCCTTTAATGTATTTGTTGCTTTTCCTAGCACACGGCTTTTTCCCTCGGTGTGGAATTACAATTATGGACACGTGGGTTTTTAAACACAAAACACTGTTTATTCCATGAACTCAATTTAACATCTGAAATAAACATTGGGTCTCTTAACACCCCTTACTTCAAAGATAACTCAGCAACAGTAAATAATTCCTTAAAATGTTCCTTCAAACTTCCAAGAGACTTAACGCCTTTAAACAAAATCACAGCAGGTTAAACACTTTACTTTAAATCACCCAAATGATCCAGAGATAATCTTTCATGGCAGAGATCCAGCTCACTGCAAAACACAGACACACACCCAGCTCTTTTCCTCCAAACTGCAAAATTTGCAGCTCTCTGGAAACACACAGACACGCACACACTGCTTTTTAAACTGAAACTAAAAACCTGCAAAATGGCTGACCTGAGCTCAGCCCCACCCACTCTCTGACGTCACTGTTTTCTTAAAGGTACATTGCTTAAACATCCATTTCTAAAAGGTACCCTCACATGACACCTCCCCCCTAGAAAAAAACCCCATCAACTTCAAGATGGTTTCATTTTTCACTTTTGCACCATCCACTAAGAAATGTACACAGTAAATATACTTTTTCGTTTTTAAAAAAAAAACAACATAAGCAAACAGGTATAATAATATAGTCCATTTTTCTTTGTTCTTCCTCCAACCAAAATCCTTCTCGATTAACAGTCTCTTTGAACAAAGTCTCTGCACGATCCATCCATTCCTCTACTCCTCGGCATTTCTCTTTAGAATCAGATACTTTAGTTCAATCTGACCACAGAGTCCCTTGCAATTCTCCAATACAGGAGCATTGGTGATCACAGCTTTCAGGCAGTCAAATGCCTGCTTATAGATTTCATAGAATTTACAGTGCAGAAGGAAGCCATTCGGCCCATCGAGTCTGCACCGGCTCTTGGAAAGAGCAACCTACCCAAGGTCCACACCTCCACCCTATCCCAATAACCCAGCAACCCCACACAACACTATGGGCAATTTTGGACACTAAGGGCAATTTAGCATGGCCAATCCACCTAACCTGCACATCTTTGGATTGTGGGAGGAAACCGGAGCACCCGGAGGAAACCCACGCACACACGGGGAGGATGTGCAGACTCCGCACAGACAGTGACCCAAGCCGGAATCGAACCTGGGACCCTGGAGCTGTGAAGCAATTGTGCTATCCACAATGCTACCGTGCTGTTGAAAGTCCGCTGTCCACTGAATTTTTTAATGTTTCTTCAGCAATTCCATCAGTGGAGTAATCACGCCAGAAAACATTTGCACAACTGTTTGATCAAATCCACTCATGCTACGAAATCGCATTATTTCCCTTCATCTTGAGGGCATCGGAAACTCCGCAAGGAAAGTGATTTGGGCTTCTCCAAATTCACTTTCGGCTAGGTTCATCACCAAACCCGCCACCTGAAGTCGACCGAAGAACTCCATACGATGCTTTAAATGTTCTTTCCATGTCTGGAAGTTGTAAATAAAAGCAGATTGTCCCACTTTCTCCATGCAATCCTTCAATGGTGGGACAGGATAAGGGTCCGTTCTTGTAACTGCATTCACCTTTCGATAGTCCACACACAATCGTTGGGTACCATCTGGTTTAGGTACCATCACTATGGGTGAGCTCCATTGGCTGCAACCCACTTCAATTATGCCATTTTTCAACATACTCTCAATCTCTCTGTTAACCTGTGCCAATTTTAAAGGATTAAGTCTATATGGATATTGTTTGATAGGAACAGCATTGCCCACATCTACATTATGTATAGTATAGTACCATTTTAGTACTTCCCAATTTATCTCTACAAACTTGCCCATGTGATATCAGTAACTCTTTCAGGTCAGTTTGTTTTTCCTCTGGAAGGTAACTTAACAATTCATCCCAATTTTTAAGAACATCCTCATTTTCCAATTTAATTTGAGGTATGTCAAATTCACAGTCATCTGGATTTGGTTCGTCACTTTGAGTTAGAATCATTAAAACCTCCTTTTTCTCTCCTTCCCTTTCAAAGTACCTTTTAAGCATATTCACATGACACACTCGGTGAGTCTTCCTTCTATCTGGTGTGTTTACCACATAATTCACCTCACTTAATTTCCTTTCAATCTGATACGGTACACAAAACCTAGCTTTTAAAGGCTCACCTACCACTGGTAACAACACTAAAACTTTATCCCCACTGGCAAAACTACGTACTTTGGATTTCCTGTCCGCTACCCGTTTCATCACATTTTGTGCAACTTTCAAATGTTATCTCGCCAATTCACCTGCTCTATTTAATCATTCCCTAAAATTTGACATGTAATCCAATAGTGTAATTATGATTTATCACCCACCAATTTTTTCTTAATCAATTTAAGTGGTCCTCTTACCTCATGACCAAAAATTAGTTCAAAAGGACTAAATTTGGTAGACTCATTAGGTGCATCCCTAATTGCAAACAATACGAATGGGATTCCTTTATCCCAATCCTCTGGATAATCTTGACAATATGCCCTCAACATTGTCTTTAATGTCTGATGCCACCTTTCTAATGCTCCCTGCGATTCTGGATTGTACGCAGTTGATTTAAATTGTTTTATTCCTAAGCTATCCATAACTTCTTTGAATAACTTTGAAGTAAAATTCAATCCTTGATCCGATTGAATTTCTGTGGGTAATCCATATCTTGTAAAGAATTTAAGTAACTCCTCCACAATCCTTTTAGCTGTACTATTATGCACTGGAATGGCCTCTGGAAACCTAGTAGACACATCCATTATAGTCAAAAGATATTGATTGCCACTTTTTGTTTTAGGAAGCGGTCCTACACAATTGATTAGGACCCTTGTAAAAGGTTCCTCAAATGCTGGAATGGGTATTAAGAGCGCTGGTTTTATCACTGCTTGAGGTTTCCCTATCACTTGACATGTGTGACATGATTGTCAAAATTTAATTACATCTTTATGTAGTCCAGGCCAATGAAAATGTTTCTGGATTTTAGCTTGAGTTTTCCTTATTCCCAAATGACCTCCCACTGGTACCTCATGTGCAACTCGCAACACCTCCTTTCTATACCCTACCGGCAATACTGCTTGATGAACTTCTGCCAACTTTTCATCCGCCTGCATATGTAAAGGTCTCCATTTTCTCATCAAGACATCATTTTTACGGTAATAACACTCTGGTATACTCTCAGATTCCTCTTCCGTATATGATTTCTGATATATCCATTTTATTTCTACATCTTTCTGTTGTAACTCCACCAATTTTCCTGAACTAAAAATATCCGCCTCATTCTCCACCTGTTCTTGTTCTTTTTCAACCATCTGATCAAAAATCGTTTCTGATAATTGCACTTCAACTTCATCTTCACTCTTTGATTTCTCCTCTTGTCTTAACCTGTGACTTCACAATCTGGAAAAATCCCAGGATATTCGTCCTTCAACACTTCAGTTGACTGATTTTCCAGTGGCTTATCAACCACAGTCGGCATCACTCCCACCTGCGATCCAGCTATATCATTACCCAAGATAAACTGTATTCCTGGACAAAATAGTTTATCTATTACTCCTACTACCACTTCACCATTCTTAACTGGGCTTTCCAACCTCACCTTATATAATGGAACTCTACTCCTCTCACCCTGAATTCCACATATCACCAACTTTTCTGGCAACATTCTTCCCAAACTACATAATTCCTCATCTCTTACCATTAAAGATTGACTAGCCCCTGTATCTCTTAAAATTGTGACTTCTTTCCCTGCTCCTCCTGATACACATGAGTAAACTTTACCCACACAAGTAAATTCTTTAAAGACATCTGGCACCTTCTTAACAATTACTTCTTGATCAGGCTGTACAATCATTTGCACCTCCTTCGCTTCCCTTAGGCCCTCCTTTACCACTCTAACAAACCCCACTGTCTTATCCTGTTTTACCACATCCGCCTTCCCAGTGCTTTTCTTCAACCACCAACACTGTGACTTTTCATGGCCTAGTTTATTACAGTGAAAACATCTGAAACTTTTCATTTCTTTTCCACCCTCCTGGATTTCTTTTTTTAATCTGAGGTGCACTCTCTTTATTGTCTCCTATCAGATCACCTTTACCTTTACCACTTGAGTATTTCTCATGACCCCAGTTTCTATCCCTCACCGGCTGAAACTGATGTCGGAAACCAACCTTTAATTTATGAACTAATTCATAATCATCTGTCATTTCTGCTGCTAACCTCGCAGTTTTAACCCGCTGTTCTTCCACATGAGTTCTCACTACATCAGGAATTGAATTTTTAAACTCCTCCAAAAGTATAATTTCTCTGAGAGCCTCATACGTTTGGTCTATTTTCAAAGCCCTTATCCACCTATCAAAATTACTCTGAGCCTTTCAAACTCCATGGATGTTTGACCAAATTCTTTCCTTAAATTTCTAAACCTTTGTCTGTAAGCTTCAGGCACTAGCTCATATGCACTTAAGATGGATTTCTTCACCTCCTCATACGTTCCTGATACCTCCTCCGGTAGTGATGCAAATACTTCGCTAGCTCTATCTACCAGCTTTGTTTGAATCAGTAATACCCACATGTCCTGTGGCCATTTCATTTGTTCAGCTACCTTCTCAAATGAAATGAAAAAGGCTTCCACTTCCTTCTCGTCATACCTTGGCAATGCTTGGACATATTTAAATAGATTCCCACCAAGCCTTCGACTTTCACGCTCTTTCTCACTATCCTCATCACTATCATCCAACTGTACGTTTCCCTTTATATCTGCCAATTTTAACTGATTGCCATGTTTCATGGCCATTTTCTGAAGTTCAAACTCCCTCTCTTTATCTTTTTCCCTGATCTGTATCTCCCTTTCTTTTTCTTTATGTTCTGCTAGGGCTATTCTTTCTTTTCTCCTTTCTTCTCTCTCCTTTTCTTTTTCTTCTCTCTCTCTTTCTCTTTCTTTTTCCTCTCTCTCTCTTTCTTTTTCCTCTCTCTCACTCTCGTATGCCAGCCACTTTAATTCTTTCTCATGTTCCATTTGTTTAATTTGCAACTGAATGTTTGCCATTTCCAATGAGTCAAACGCTATCTCAGGCAGCTTTAAATGCTTAACCACCGCCATAATTACCTCATCTTTTCACATTTTGTCAGGTAATGTTAACTGCAATGTTCTTGCCAAATCTAACAGTCTGTTTTTCGTTTCTGTCCATAAAGTACTGCGTCTGACATTGTCCACCCCCAAAAACGTCTGAGCCTCTGAAAGAGCCATTGTTCACAACACTCTCCCCACTCAAACTAAAATACCACACCGGAAAAGCAACAATCCTTCACTGTCTTTAATTTCACAAAAGCCAATCCAATAGATAGACTTTGATCCCGGATGAGCCCCCAATTGTTATGGGCGAGGCGTTTTCAGAACCGCAAAATGTATCATGGAGTTCAACCAACCTCTCCCTTTAATGGATTTGTTGCTTTTCCTTGCACATGGCTTTTTCTCTAGGTGTGGAATTACAATTATGGACACGTGGGTTTTTAAACACAAAACACTGTTTATTCCATGAACTCAACTTAACATCTTAAATACACATTGGATCTCTTAACACCCCTTACTTCAAAGATAACTCAGAAAATATTGCAACAGTAAATAATTCCTTAAAATGTTCCTTCAATTTTCCAAGAGACTTAACATCTTTAAACAAAATCACGTCAGGTTAAAGGATTTACTTTAAATCACCCAAATGATCCAGAGGTAGTCTTTCATGGCAGAGATCCAGCTCACTGCAAAACACAGACACACACACAGCTCTTTTCCTCCAAACTGCAAAACTTGCAGCTCTCTGGAAACACACAGACACACACACACTGCTTTTTAAACTGAAACTAAAAACCTGCAAAATGGCTGACCTGAGCTCAGCCCCACCCACTCTCTGACATCACTGTTTTCTTAAAGGTACATTGCTTAAACATCCATGTCTTAAAGGTACCCTCACATGACAATTTGAATATATTGTATACAACCTCTAATCTCAGGTTAACTTTATATATTACATTCATTTAACTCTAATTGGTTTGGATTTTGTTTTTAGTGATCAAGGAATGCGATTCACCATTCAAATCACTGAACCTGTTCACAAACCTTTTTGCATCTTGTCAGCAGGCATTTTCTCTAATCAACATGGTCCCCACTACTTGGGATTTGTTAAAGAGGGCAAGCCAAGGTGAGTTTCTTCAGCCAATCACTTTGAAAACTCTCAATGAGACACACGGAGTCCAAACCAAGAAGTATGAAGCAAGAAATCTAATTTTATTTTGATGATGTACAGGTGACAAAAATAAAATTTGAGAACTAGAGATGGGAGCAAGAGAGAGAGATAAAGGAGGCAAACATGAACCAATGATTTTTATTTATGTCTCCAACATTAATGTTCTTCTGAGGGAACAGGACTCCACCATTGTAAAATTAATTTTTCAGGGCCAGAGATTTTGTTCCATGGTCATTTTTCACATATCACAACATTAAAGACTTATCCCAGAATGCATTAGACCAAAACTTTTCAGCCACTTCTATTGCAAAACAAAGGATGAGTAACCTAAATTCATGCAATTTGTGTACAGCGCGTTACCATGTGATAATAACCATATCATCTGTTTTAGTGAAGCTGGTTGATGGATAAATATGGTACAGGACACCGGGGAGAATAGGACGCTTTGTCACAGGTGAAATTGTAGCTGAGGTATTTACAACTTTTAAGAGTAAAGTAGATGAGCAAGTGTCCAGACAGAGCTATGAAGAAGGTAAAAAATATTTAAATAGATTTTGGATTGCTCTAGTGAAGAACCGGTGATGGTTAAATTACTTCCACTGCTTTTTGAAGAAGAGAGTCCCAAAGACTCAACCTTTTGAGAGAAAAAATGCTTCCAAAGTCTCTGTCTTAAATGGGCAACCCTTTATTTTCAAACAGTGGCCAGAATTGGCCAGTCATTCACACCAACAGGATTCTCTGGTCCCACCAGCAGCGCACCCCTCCCATGCGTTTCCTGGGTATCGTGGGGTGGCTTCAATGGGAATTCCCATTGACAACGGCAGGGACAGAGGTTCCCGCCACCAGCGAATGGCATGCAACCTCCCGCTGCTGAGAAACAGGTGGCTATGAGGCCGGAGAATCCTGCCCAGTGATTCCTAGTGCTAGATTCACCAATGAATAGGATCCTCGGGCGAAATTCTCCCCCAACGGCGCGATGTCCGCCGACTGGTGCCCAAAATGGCGCCAATCAGACGGGCATCGCGCCGCCCCAAAGGTGCGGAATGCTCCGCATCTTTGGGGGCCGAGCCCCAACATTCAGGGGCTACGCCGGCGCCGGAGGGATTTCCGCCCCGCCAGCTGGCGGAAACGGCGTTTGTTGCCCCGCCAGCTGGCGAGGAAATGACATCCCCGGGCGGCGCATGCGCGGGAGTATCAGCGGCCGCTGACAGTTTCCCGCGCATGCGCAGTGGGGAGAGTCTCTTCCGCCTCCGCCATGGTGGAGGCCATTGCGGAGGCGGAAGGGAAAGAGTGCCCCCACAGCACAGGCCCGCCCGCGGATCGGTGGGCCCCGATTGTGGGCCAGGCCACCGTGGGGGCACCCCCCGGGGTCAGATCGCCCCGCACCCCCCCCCCCAGGACCCCGGAGCCCGCCCACGCCACCTTGTCCCGCCGGTAAATACCGACTTTAATTTACGCCGGCGGGACAGGCAATTTCTCGGCGGGACTTCGGCCCATCCGGGCCGGAGAATTGAGCGGGGGGGGGGGGCCCGCCAACCGGCGCGGCCCGATTCCCGCCCCCGCCCAATCTCCGGTACCGGAGACTTCGGCAACCGGCGGGGGCGGGATTCACGGCGGCCAACGGCCATTCTCCGACCCGCTGGGGGGTCGGAGAATGACGCCCCTCATTTCCACATGCTCCCTCTCAGGACTCCTTAGGATCTTGTATATTTCAATCAAATCACCTCTTACTTCTAAACTCCAGGGGATACAAGCCGAGCCTGTCCAGCCATTTTTCATATGACAGCCTGCCCATTCCAGGGATTAGTTTAGTAAACCTTCTTTGAACTGCTTCCAACACAATTACATCCTTCCTTAAATAAAGAGACCAATATAGCACACTGTATTCCAGATGTGGTCTCAACAATGCCTTGCATAACTGAAGCATCACCTCCTTACTTTCATATTGAATTCCCCTTGCAATAAACAATAACATTCTATTAGCTTTCCAAATTACTTACTGTACCTGTATACATAAACCATTTGCGATACTTGCAGCATAATATCTAGATTCCATTGCATCTTAGGGCTCTGCAATCTCTGACCATTTAAATAATATGCTTTAATTTTGAAACTAGAAAATCTACATGCTGTCTTGTCACTCTAGTTGAATGTTGTTTTATAGTTTATGCAACCAAAGGTGAATTTAAGGAGCTGCTGGTAAGACCACTCATTCATTGACCCCATTTGATGAATTTCCCATAGGTACCATATCTGTGGCTTCATTTACTGTACAGTCAAGCTGCATTAACTTCACAATGAAATAAAGCTCAGGTTTCCTATCAACAATGAACTGCACAATATGCAAAAGGAATCTACTCCCTTCAGTACTTAGATCACATGCTGCTGTTGAATTTTACAATCTACCTTTCGGGAGCAGGAGGATTTATCTTGAGTTATCTTGAGATATCCATCTGCCTCTCCATGAAGAAGGACATGCCATCTCGGCAGCGTTAAGACACATCTGATCGTATTTTATGAGACGTAATTCATAACTTCCTCTCAGCCGAGGCTGAAATTCATTGCATTTGAGCTGGCCGTGACATGTCAATACTGCAAATGCCAGCAAATGAATTGTTATCGGAACCTGAATCAGTCCCATTTTAAAGGAAAACATTGAACTTATTTTAAAGTAATTTTTTTACAACATGGAAGCTGATATTGAATCGCAGAGCCACCTCTACCATCAAATACAATTAAAAGTATATTGGAATCCCCCATAAATGTAAACTTTCTTGTATCCAGCTTTGTCTCCTGTGAACCCAAGAAATTAAATCTTGCGTCATCAGCGCTTCTTCAAGACTCCAGCAATGTCTGTAAACAACATTTATTTGCTTACAGAGAGTAATAGATCATACATAAATTTAGTGAACTCGCCCAATTAATTTATTTAACTGGCTTAAGCAATTTTAAAAAAAGTTTTGTATTGCAATTTTCCTCTTTCCCACAATATTCATCAATCCCTTTTATTTTCACACCAAAGTTTCTTTATCAGTGGAATACATTGCCATTGTATTCTTTGTTAAGTTTGCTCATGGCAGACCTAACCTGGGGCTAAAAATGAATTCTATCACAATGTAGCATGGGCAACATGGCACCTGGACACTTTGGCACTGCCACCCAGGCACCCTGGCAGCCTGGCAGGTCGGCATTGACAGGCTGGCAGAGCCAAGGTGCCAGGACGCGTGCAAAAGTACCACCCTGCCCAGTGCCCGACCACCTGGGGGCCTCAACTCCAAGGCGCCATCATGACTAGTTCATGAGTTTGTGAACCAGTACCAAACAGTGCCCAGTTGAAGCCTCGCTGGCCAGGCCGGTGAGTCCACTTGGTAGCACTGTTGATGACCTCTTCCATCGCTTTACTGATAGGGCAGTAATTGGCCAGGTTGGATTTGTCCTACTTCATGTTTACAAGACGTACCTGGGCAATTTTCCACATTACCTGGTAGATGCTAGTCTTGTAGCTGCCCTGGAACACTGACATATACCCAGTAATGTGGAAAAAAATTTGTCTAGGAGCACGGCAAGCTCTGGAGCGCATTGCCAGAATATTATTGTTCTTCATTTTCCAAAATTAATTTTGCTGAGTTGCAGTTTTCACACACACAAATCTGTTAGCCTCTTTTACCATCATGCCTCACGGCACAATGTTAGCCATTTCTCCTCTCAGCAATCTACTCGGCACTTCTGGCTGAAGATTATTGTGAATGCCTTGTCTTTTTCACTGTTGTATTGGCTCCTCCATCATCGAGGATGAGGATATTTGTAGAGCTAGTGAATTTTTTGATTATCTGCGGCAGGACTGCAAATCTGTTTGTTGCTTTGTCTATCGCATACTGCTTATGCTTTTCGGCATGTAATAGTGTTGTAGCTTTATTTTATGCTGCTGCTCCTGACATGCCCTCTGCATGGTGGTAATAATAGAGTGGGGGATACTGCCCGACCATGAGGTTGACTAGCTGTTGCTTGACTAGTCTGTGAGTCAGCTCTTCCAATTTCGGCAGAAGCCCCCAGTGCCAGGGCTGGATTTGCCATTGCCAATTCCACTACCTAAGGTGATGCCAGGTGGTCCGGCCGGTTTCTTTCCTTTTTATTGACTTTGTAGCGGTTTGAGGCAAGAGTCAACCATATTGCTGTGGGACAGGAGTCACTGCTGCAATTTTTAATTTACAACAATCGACAATGGTCATCATTAGACTTTTAATTCCAGATATTTATTGGATTAAATTTCCATCTGCCCTGGTGGGATTTGAACCGTGGTCCCAGAGAATTACTCTGGGTTTCTGGATCACTAGTCCAGTGACAATACCAGTACGCCACCACCTCTCCTTGCTTGTCACACAAATGTATATATCTTTTTTCGTAGCATTAATAATTAGGAGGCAATTTGATGGAATGGATTTATTTGTATACAACTTACAAGGTGTCATAGTTGTTCCATTTTGTCTCTAATTCCCAGCAAAAAGAATGGGCTGGATTCTCCGTTTCAGCGGCTAAGTGTCGGCTCAAACGGAGAATTTGCGGGCGTTTTACGACGCCAAAATCGGCGGCGAACCCTCACCGGTTCTAGGACCGGTGAGGGGCTAGCAGCCACGCCGGATGAAACTCCCGGCACCCTGGCTGGAGAATGGCCGGGTCCCTGGCCGCGCATGCTCAGAGCGATGACCTATAGCGGTCGCGCCGTAGAACATGGCGCCGGCCATGCGCGGACCCGACCCCACAGGCCACCCCTTGGCCGTCACCCACCAGTCCTGCCATCCCTCGCAGAAGCCCTCCCAGCCAGCCGATGGGATTTCCCATTGTGGGAAGTCCCAGGCAGTTGGGAAATCCCTGAGTGTGGCTGCACTGTCGGTTCAATGGAGAATCACAACAGCGGAGAATCCAGCCCAGGATAGTTGGTCTGATATTGCAGAATAGCTGAATTGTCTCCATCACTATCTGAAACTTGCTTGAGAATAATGCAGCTTTGTGTAAACCAGCCAGTCCATCACACGAACCCGCCTCCCATCCACCGACTGTCAATGGAGCATCTGAAAAACGGCATCGCCCCCGATTTCGGCGTGTAAATGGATTCTCCGGCCAATCGCCGAATGCCATTTCGCCGTCAGCAATCAGAGAATCCAGCCCAGCTTCTTCCCCGCTGTTACCAGACTCTTAAACGACCCTCTTATGGACTGATCTTATCTCTTCACACCTCTTTTCTACTGCGTTGTACTACACTCCTGTATGCTTCACCCGATGCCTGTGTCTATGTATTTACATTGTGTATTTTATGTTTGCCCTAAGTATTTTCTTTTCTTGTACGGAATGATCTGTCTGAGCAGAACAATACTTTTCACTGTACCTCGGTACACATGACAATAAACACATCATGTTACAACAGGGTCATTTTTATTAAACATAAGTTTGAAATAAGCTTCCCTGTAATTTTGATCTTTTGCATCTACCAGTGCATTTCTTGTTTGTGACGGATTGTGCACAGCACAGAACCACGATGGAGAAGTTTTGTTACTTGGGTGAAATAACTGTAGAATTTCTATTTGAGCACAACCAGGAAATTGCAACCAAAATGTATTTGAAATTGCACTGGTTAGGCTTCAAGCTTCTGTCATAATATATTTGATAAAGTACCACATAATAGACTTGCCAACAAATTTGAAGTCCATAGAATTAAAAGGAACAGTGGCAGCACCGATACAAAGTTGGCTGAATGACAGGAAACAAGAGCGTAGTGGTGGAAAGTTGCTTTTCGCACTGGCAGAAGATATATAGCGGGGTTACCTTGGAGTCGATGTTAGGGAGACAGCTTTTCTTGATCTTTATTGATGATATAGGACGCGATTCAGCAGACTCAAGTTCATGTCCGCTGAACGGCACCTTTAGTGTGGTGTTTCTCGGCGCCTGCAGGACTGAGAAAGATCCCACTATTCAATGGCACTTTGCTGTTTTTTTTGGTCTCAGCAAGGAACTCCCTGCTGAGGTCTCTCTTTAAGCGATTTCCGGCTCTGACGACCACAGCTCGCCAGTGCAGGAAGACTACTCGCGGGTAGCGGCGCCATGTTTGAAGGCAGCCCGATCTTTCGACCTCCCTCAGGACTCCCCCACTTCACCCAACTCACCTCTTCCGGTGTCCTCAAGCACCCCCCACCCCACTTCTCATGGGCAAGGCCCCCCCTCCCCCAGAACCCGACCCCTGGCATGGGCCAGGGTGCTAGGTGGGCAGTGACAGGATGGCAGTGATAAGGTGCCCAGGTGCCAGGAGGAGTGCCAAGGTGCCACCCTACCCTGTGCCTGACCAGCTGGGGGCCTCATCTCCCCAGCCAGTCCCTCCAAGGTGCCATTGTGACTGGTACACGACTTTGTGAACGAGTACCAAACAGTGCCTGGTTGAGGCCTCGCTGGCGAGGCCGATGAATCCCAGGGCCCAGGTGGATTGGGCAAGCATATATTTAAATGAGCCAAATTATTCATTTAAAAATGTGAGCTTGGATCTCACACAGCGAGAACGAGATCCACATTGCCACACATTGCGAGATTCCGTTGAATGTCGCAGGATGTTGTGAACATTGTGAATCCCATGACAGGTCTCGCACGAGATTCAATGGCCTCGTCCCAACACCAAGCCGGGCGCGACGCGTCCGTTGAATCGTGCTCATTGACTTTGTACAGGGCGCAGTTTCAAAATTCATTAATGACAGCAAACTTGGAAATAATGTGAACTGCGAGGATATGATAAACTTCAAGATGGCAATAGGTGGAAAAGTGGCAGATGAAATTTAATGCTGAGAAGCCTGAAGTGATCTATTTTGGCAGAAGGTTTGGGGGGTGGTACAATATAAAATAGAAGGGACAATCCTAAAGGTGTTGCAGGAGCTGGGAGTACAGGTGCAAAAATCGTTGAAGGTGGCAGAGCAGGTTGAGCCAGTGGTTAATAAAGTAAACAGCATCCTGGGCTTTATAAAAAGGAGCATAGAGAACAAAAACAAGGAAGTTATAAAATTCTCGGTCAACATCAATTATATCCCATTCTAGGCAGCACACTTTAGGAAGGATGTGAAAGCACTAGAGAAGATGCAGAACAGATTCCAGAGAATGAGGAACTTCTGCCATGTTGAGTGGAAGCATGTGAGGCACTGAATCTAGTTGTGCGACTGTACATTCCAGACAGCGCTGCGACAGAGGATCATTGCAAATGGCAACAAGATGAAGTGGAGCAGTTATCTGATGAGATAAAAGCAAAAGTCAAGGTGGAGGAAGATAAACCAGGTGAAGAGATGGAGGAGCCAATAGGAATTACAGAATTCTGGTTGACAGTTTTCAAAAATGTGGATTTGCTCAGTGACATGATACGTGACATGATGAGCCTATCTTAAAGCATTTACAAGATTTAAAGGTGACATTTTCAGATCATGGACAGGCAATGAGTTTTACTCTGGAGTTTAAGTTTGCGCCAAATGAGTATTTCACAAATGAAGCAGTGACAAAAACATGCCAGATGGAGTCGTGGCCTGATGAGGCAGACTTTTTCTTCTTTGATGAACCAGAAATCACGGAATGCACAGGATGCCAGATTGACTGGAAGAAAGGAAAAAACATCACATTGAAAACCATTAAAATGAAGCAAACGCATAACGGTTGGGGCACTGGTAGAACAGTTACAAAAACTGTACAAAATGACTCTTTAAAACATTTTTTTAGTCCTCCCTAAGTTTCAGAGCCTGGGGATCTGGATGAAGGTTCTGAAGCAAGACTCGCTGCTCACTTTGAAATTGGTTACTTCTTGCATGAACACATAATTTCAAGATCAGTGTAATACTTCACAGAAGAAGCTACAGCACGTGATTACGTTGATGATTACGATGATGATGATTATGATGATGATTACTATGATGATAATTATGATGATGATGATTACGATGAGGAAAGTGATGAATCCGATGATGAGCCAGAAGTGGAAGACTATGAAAGTTTATTTGGTTTATTTGACGTAAGCGATGAGGTGATAACAAGTAGCATCTAATTTGTGCAGGAGTGTGAAAGTTCAAAGATGAAGTGTGCAGAAGCTGAATGTGAGATTGCAACAGCAGACAAAGTAGCTGAGAGCACATCAACTGCGAACAGCCAACCGGTAACTGAAGAAATAACCCCCATTTTTGAGAAATTATCTCCAGAGAAGGACGATGAATTACCCTGTGCCCACGGAATGGTTCCTGCAGTGGATTCCCAAATACACGAGGCCAGTCCATCAAAAAACATGCAGCAAGAACAGATCAATACATCTTTGTGCAGTTCTACAACAACAGAAGACACATGTATTGTTATATCAGAAGAGGATGAGCCGCAAATTGAGACTTAAACACAAAATGACGAAGTAATGTCTAATGTTGAGGACATTGATCCAGCTAAGATACCGGAATGGGAGGCGTTGCAGATCATTCCTGAAGTCGCAAGCTTGCCTGCAACTGCGAAAGCATCCAGAAGTATGCCAACATTGGATGCCTCACCAGTTGATGGGCATGCAGCACAGTGTTCAAATGCAAGCACCATGGATCAACCAAATGTACTGAATGCAGCAAAGTCTCCAGAATCATCTATTATGGCAGAAGAGCCCAAAACAGCTACTACAGCAGAAGATCCAGACACAACTATTACAGCAGAAGATCCAGACACAGCTATTACAGCAGAAGATCCAGACACAACTATTACAGCAGAAGATCCAGACACAACTATTACAGCAGAAGATCCATACACAACTATTACAGCAGAAGATCCATGCACAACTATTACAGCAGAAGATCCAGACACAACTATTACAGCAGAAGATCCAGACACAGCTATTACAGCAGAAGATCCATACACAACTATTACAGCAGAAGATCCAGACACAACTATTACAGCAGAAGATCCAGACACAACTATTACAGCAGAAGATCCATACACAACTATTATAGCAGAAGATCCATGCACAACTATTACAGCAGAAGATCCATGCACAACTATTACAGCAGAAGATCCATACACAACTATTACAGCAGAAGATCCGGACACAGCTATTACAGCAGAAGATCCATGCACAACTATTACAGCAGAAGATCCAGACACAACTATTACAGCAGAAGATCCATACACAACTATTACAGCAGAAGATCCATACACAACTATTACAGCAGAAGATCCATACACAACTATTACAGCAGAAGATCCATACCCAACTATTACAGCAGAAGATCCATGCACAAATATTACAGCAGAAGATCCAGACACAACTATTACAGCAGAAGATCCAGACACAGCTATTACAGCAGAAGATCCATGCACAACTATTACAGCAGAAGATCCATGCACAACTATTACAGCAGAAGATCCAGACACAACTATTACAGCAGAAGATCCAGACACAACTATTACAGCAGAAGATCCAGACACAGCTATTACAGCAGAAGATCCATACACAACTATTACAGCAGAAGATCCAGACACAACTATTACAGCAGAAGATCCATACACAACTATTACAGCAGAAGATCCATACACAAATATTACAGCAGAAGATCCAGACACAACTATTACAGCAGAAGATCCAGACACAGCTATTACAGCAGAAGATCCATGCACAACTATTACAGGAGAAGATCCATACACAACTATTACAGCAGAAGATCCAGACACAACTATTACAGCAGAAGATCCAGACACAGCTATTACAGCAGAAGATCCATACACAACTATTACAGCAGAAGATCCAGACACAACTATTACAGCAGAAGATCCATACACAACTATTACAGCAGAAGATCCATACACAACTATTACAGCAGAAGATCCAGACACAACTATTACAGCAGAAGATCCAGACACAACTATTACAGCAGAAGATCCAGACACAACTATTACAGCAGAAGATCCAGACACAACTATTACATCAGAAGATCCAGACACAACTATTACAGCAGAAGATCCATACACAACTATTATAGCAGAAGATCCAGACACAACTATTACAGCAGAAGATCCATACACAACTATTACAGCAGAAGATCCATACACAACTATTACAGCAGAAGATCCATACACAACTATTACAGCAGAAGATCCAGACACAACTATTACAGCAGAAGATCCAGACACAACTATTACAGCAGAAGATCCAGACACAGCTATTACAGCAGAAGATCCATGCACAACTATTACAGCAGGAGATCCATGCACAACTATTACAGCAGAAGATCCAGACACAACTATTACAGCAGAAGATCCAGACACAGCTATTACAGCAGAAGATCCATGCACAACTATTACAGCAGAAGATCCAGACACAACTATTACAGCAGAAGATCCATACACAACTATTACAGCAGAAGATCCAGACACAACTATTACAGCAGAAGATCCGGACACAGCTATTACAGCAGAAGATCCATGCACAACTATTACAGCAGAATATCCATGCACAACTATTACAGCAGAAGATCCAGACACAACTATTACAGCAGAAGATCCAGACACAACTATTACAGCAGAAGATCCATGCACAACTATTACAGCAGAAGATCCATGCACAACTATTACAGCAGAAGATCCAGACACAACTATTACAGCAGAAGATCCAGACACAACTATTACAGCAGAAGATCCATACACAACTATTACAGCAGAAGATCCAGACACAGCTATTACAGCAGAAGATCCATACACAACTATTACAGCAGAAGATCCAGACACAACTATTACAGCAGAAGATCCAGACACAGCTATTACAGCAGAAAATCCAGACACAACTATTACAGCAGAAGATCCAGACACAGCTATTACAGCAGAAGATCCAGACACAACTATTACAGCAGAAGTGCCAGGAACAGCTTTCAAGTAGATGGTCCAGAGACAGTTATTACAGAAAAAGATCTAGAAGCAGCTATTACAGAAAAAGATCTAGAAGCAGCTATTACAGCAGAAGATCCAGAAGCATCTAATCCCTTGGCCGAGACCAGTAGCAAGAAAGATGCTCTAGGTGCACAGGCAGATGTGAGACTTCACAGATGATGGTACTCAAGCTAAGAAGAAAAGGAGAAGGAAAGAGCTGATTATAAAAAAGAGAAGGAAGGGTAAGAGAAGCGTCGAGGACACAGTCTGTCGGCCGGGTAGCAGCTGTAACAGTGAAGACATGGGCATCGACAATAAGGCCAATGTACAAGAACACAAACGGAGTAGGAAGCATCGCTTCAAAAGGCTGAAAGAGTTGGTGACTCAAAGACCAGCTAGAAAACCGGCCTTTTGAAAGATGAAACAAGATCATGTATTCGGTCAATGCCCAGGAAACCAGCAAGATGTTGTTGACCTGAAAGACTGAACGTGTAATAAACTGTGTACAAGGGACACATTTGAAATTGTTGTGCATATCATGTTTTATAAAGCACAGTTATATTTATAATAATAATAATTTTCATTGCCACATGTAGGCTTACATTAACACTGCAATGAAGTTAGTGTGAAAAGCCCCAAGTCGCCACATTCCGGTGCCTGTTTGGGTACACAGAGGGAGAATTCAGAATGTCCAAATTACCTGACAGCACGGGTGGGATTCTCCGACCCCCTGCCAGGTCAGAGAATCCCCGGGGGTGGCGTGAATCCCGCCCCGCCGCTCCGACGCCGGCTGCCGTATTCTCCGGCGCCGGTTTTCCGGTGGGGGCCGGTTTTATGCCACGCCGGTTGGGGGCTGTTGGCAGCGGCTCTCCCGGCAACAATTCTCCGGACCCCAATGGGCCAAGCGGTCGTCAATTCCTGGCCTGGCCCACGATCGGGGCCCACCGATCTGCGGGCGGGCCTGTACCGTGGGGGCACATATTCCTTCCATGCCGGCCTCTGTAGGGCTCCGCCATGGCCGGCGTGGCGAAGAACCCCCCTGCACATGCGCAGGAACACGCCGGCCGTTTTGTGCATGCGCCAACCCGTGCCGGCCCTTCGCCGTCGATTGGCGCAGCGCCAACCCCTCCAGCGCCGGCCTAGCCCCCGGAAGTGCGGAGGATTCCGCAACTTCCGGTTGGCCCGACGCCGGAGTGGTTCGTGCCGTTCTTGGCACCGCCGTCGGGCCATCCCGCCAATTGCGGGAGAATCCCGCCCCACGTCTTTTGGGACTTATGGGAGGAAACCGGAGCACCCGGAGAAAACACATGCAGACACAGAGAGAACATGCAGACTTCGCACAGCCAGTGACCCAAGCTGGGAATCGAACCTGGGACCCTGGCGCTGTGAAGGAACAGTGCTAACTACTGTGCTACCGTGCCGCCATTCACATTTCCAAAGGAAGGGGGATGTGGTGATATGCATATCCATAGCAATGTGTATAGTCGGATATATGACCCCCGACCAGCAGGTGAGGTCGGTGATCCACCATGTGACTCCACAGATTAACAGTTGGTAGTAAGTCGCAGTAGAAGTAGCTCCTGGAGAATTCACTTATTCGTTACCATTTGTATTATAGTTTGTTAGTTATCTTTCCACATGTTCATTTTGTTAATAAACTATAATCACTAGTCAAAGAACTAGATGTTCTGTGTGCATCTTTAATATGGCTATGACACAGAACAGAACAGCCACATCCGAGTGTCTCACACTGTGTGTAATCTGTCCTCCAGGAGAAGGCAGCCCACAGCCGCAGGGTGGGGCAGAAGACCAGAGGGGCCTGCCAGACCTGTGGCACTCACCGCAGCAGAGCAGAGGGCGATGGACCTGGTCGGTGGGGTGGGAGACCGAGGCAAAGGTCGGCATCGGAAAACCAAATTGATTGCAATGTCCCTATGTCACCCCTCCCGTCCAACACCAAGCATGCCTATGATCTAACCATGCGTCTTGTCTTTTGTCTTGCAGGCTCAGCTGGCGATGAGGCGGGTATATCTGGGGTCCCTTGCCCCAGGCCGCAATTCCGCAACTCACCTGGCGACGAGGTGGGACCTGCTGGTGTCCTGCTTCCACAGCCGCAATCCCGCAACACTCTGGAACACCCTGGAGCACCAGTCCAGGGATGACAATGACTTCTCGTCACTGCTGTCACCAACACATTCACCTCGATTGTGTACTATAGTGAGAGGCTCTTGGGACACTATCAACTGGCGGTGTTCGCAGACATCTTCAACCTCTCATTACTCCATTCTGAGGTTCTCACCTGCTTCAAGAAGACCACCATAATACCGGTGCCAAAGAAGAAACAGGCAACCTGCCTCAACGACTACCATCCCAAGGCCTTGACATCTATCATTGTGAAGTGCTTCGAGAGGTTGGCCATAAGACACATCAATTCCATACTCCCAGGATGCCTTGATCCACTGCAATTCGCATACCGCCACAACTGGCCCACAGCAGACGCTATCTCCTGGACCCTACATTCATCCCTGGAGCATCTCGACAAGGACTCCTACGTCAGTCTCCTATTCATGACTACAGCTCCTCCTTCAACACCACAATCCCAGTCAAGCTCATATCAAAACTCCAAAACCTCGGACTTGGCTCCTCCCTCTGCAACTAGATCCTCGACTTCCTGACCCATAGCCCACAATCAGTAAGGATAAACAACAACACCTCCTCCATGATAGTCCTCAATACCGGGGTCCCGCAAGGCTGCATACTTAGCCCCCTACTATACTCCATATACACACACGACTGTGTGGCAAAATGTGGCTCCGACTCCATTTACAAGTTTGCTGACGACATGACCGTAGTGGATCGAATCTCGAACAACGATGTGTCAGAATACAGGAGGGAGATAGAGAACCTAGTGGCATGGTGTAACAACAACAATCTCTCCCTCAATGCCAGCAAAACTAAGGAGCTGGTCATTGACTTCAGGAAGCAATGTATTGTACCTACCCCCCGTCTTCATCAATGGTGCCAGGGTGGAAATGGGCTTCAAATTCCTGGGTGTGTACATCACCAACAATCTGCCCTGGTCCACCCACGTTGACGCTACAACCAAGAAAGCACAACAACGCCTAAACTTCCTCAGGAAACTAAGAAAATTCGGCATGTCCACATTGACTATCACAGCCCAGTCTATCACATGAACCCACCTCCCATTCATTGACTCTGTCTACACCTCCCACTGCCTTGGGAAAGTGGGCAGCATAATCAAAGACCCCTCTCACCTAGGTTATTCACTCTTCCAACTTCTTCCATCGGGCAGGAAATACAAAAGTCTGAGAACTAACTGATTAAAAAACAGCTTCTTCCCCGCTGTTACCAGACTCCTGAATGGCACACCTATGGACTTAACTGATCTCATTGCACATCTTCTCTAGTGAGTAGTACTGCACACCGTATGCTTCACCTGACCGCTGTGTTTATGTATTTACCCCTTGGGTGCGATGGTCACAGCCATGGGTCAAGATGTCCAAGGTCTGGGGCACTTTGGGTGGGCAGTCGATGCACAGGACAGGGCATCCATGTCACAGGCAGCCATACACCGGGGCCACATGGGCATTGTCGCTTGGCTAAGTCTCAATGGGCCATGGCTGCGGGCGTCGAGTCATTGGCCTCACACTGGCTGGCTTCGGCCACTCCCTCAGTGACGGGGCACAGTCCCAGAGGGAGGTCGCTGTGTTCCACGGACATGAGCGTTGACACGCTGGTTGTGACGAGAGCGGGAGTCCAGGATTGGGAGCACCAGGTGGTGGAGGAGTCCCGCAGCTTGCTCTGGCTGCATCCCTGTCCCAAGGAGTAGCCCACGGGCCATTGGGCTCACCGAGGGAGGAGGAGGTGATGGGGCCAGTGCTGGTGTCTCCCGCAGGGGAGGTGCTGGAACACCTCAGCGCCTCTGAATCCCCCCCACTTGTCCCTGGTGCATCCAATGTACAGCGGGCAGAACAGGATGGCACCTGCGAAACCCAGAAGACTGCCAGGCCCATCCAGGACCAGTCACTCCAGAGGACGGCCACCAAAATGGATCAGGCCACAGGGCGGGAGATGCAGCAGGCTGCCTCCACTTCTCAAGTACTGCCTGGGGGGCCACCTGGAAGGAGCATTAGGACACGGAAGACTAGAAACGTAGATACCTATTATGTTGGCACAGGTGAAGCACATAGGGTAGCAATAGGGGCTAGGGTGCAATAATTATAAATCGCACAATAAGCACCTGTTCACCGATGGTCTGAATACCGAACATTCTCTGCAGGGGTGAAGGGCAGACAGGTTGGCATGGTGAGCACCCCTGCGCCTTACCAGGTCCAATGGACTACACGGTTGGCCTGGCTTTCACTGGAGCCCCTGCCCCCGCATGCCCCCCCGTTCCAACCCTGCCTCATCTCCCAGCTCCTAATCCCACCCCCCGCCGTTCCCTCCGACTCTTTCCCTTCCGCTACACCCCTGGCACCATTATTGGCTGGTACTAGTGGGCCTCTAACCCCACCGCCCATCCATGTTGGCAGGGGTACCGGTGGCTGGTGCTACTCATGCCAGCAGTACACTCTACGGGTCCTGTCCTGCACCTTATTGTGGGGTCTACTGTAAGAGTCCTCCACGGGTGGGCCAGCTGGTGGCATCAGGTTGGAGGGGTGTGGGCGCCATGCGCCACCGACCGGCTCCATGCTTGGTGGCATGCATGCGGGAAGGGCCTACAGATGCGGGCGGGCAAGAGGGGTGGGCACTGTAGATGCTCTGCCATGAAAATGCATTGTGTCCTTCGTGTGATGCACAAGTTGTGCTAACTTGTCTGGGGCCGGGATGGATGGGAGCAGGGACGCAGTGGGCAGGCAGGGCTTGGTGACAGCCAGTGGCCTTGCAGGGTGGACTAGCTGATGGTGTCACTGGTGAGGCATCTGCCCTGCGAGGGTCAGTGTGCCAGGGAGGATGCCAAAGGCCATGGTCCATGTGTCCGCTGGTCGAGGCTCGCTCTGCGCCTTCCCCACTGCCCCTGAAGAGGGGCAACACCTTGGATGGGTGCACTGGAGTATGCCAGCACCTGGTGGGCTACTGGCTCGCTGGATCACAGCCAGCCTGTTGATGGGTCACCTGGGGTCTGAGGGTTCCTAGGGTCCTAGGGGGGTGGCCTGGACAGGGGGGGTGTAACCAATACAGCTGGTGGCACCCCGCACATCCATGGGTGGAGTGCGCAGCCAAATGGCTGCCTTGCAGACCGTGTCAATGATGGCTGCTGCCCGGACACCCTGGTCCTGGGGGAACATCCCAACTCCATGGCACATCCACTGCACCCCCCCCCCCCCCCCCCCCCCCCCACCCCACCACACACACACTACTCCCCCTGGCTTGGCAGACACCCCCAGGCAGTGGTATAATTGTCAGCCCACAGTTTCTATTTGGGAATTTCTGTTGCCTCCTCACTCTCGCTCAGCAGCCCATGTTCCTGTTTCCCGATTTTAAATACCACAGGTGAACCTCGCCATCATCTTTTGCACCTGGCGGAGCCGGAGCATCGCGGGAGGCCGGAGACTGCCGGGTCAGACCTTTTAATGATATGCTACTGTACAGTTTGTAAGGCTGCGCCAGTGCATGGCATTGAACACATTCACCCCACCATCGAGGCACTGGAACATGGCGCCAAGCTTGACGCCCGCGCCAACCTCTATTTTCGGTTGATGCTGTATTCTCCGCCCTATCGCGATTCGTGATTACGGAGCGGCCAGCAGAAAACCTTGCCTCATGTGTCTGATCCGGAGTGTGTTTTTAAATATCCTGCAGTCTCTGGTCATAGAGATGGAATATGTTCTCAACACTCATATTACCAGCTGCATTGCTAAATGAAGAGCGTGCAATTTCCTGTTGTGCTTATTATGTAATAACACCTGTTTTATAGTCCACATGGCCCGGGCCCTGAATATCATTATAATTGGTTGGACTATAAATTCCTGTCACGGCATTGAACCATAACAAATAGATAAAATATATAAAATGTACATTTAAACCATTCATTATTGTTACATTTTTTAATACCTGAAAAATGAGCTTTCTTTTTATTTCTAATTCACGTTAATCTGTATCGAGCTATAAGTGAAATAACTGAAGAGTTCAAATGACGTCTTGACAAATACATGAATACGATGGGAGTAGAGGGATACGGACCCTGGTGATGTAGAAGGTTTTAGGTTAGACGGCAGCATGGTGGGTGCAGGCTTGGAGGGCCGAAGGGCCTGTTCCTGTGCTGTACTTTCTTTGTTCTTTGTTCTTTGATGTCCTAGGGGCATACTAAAAGATTGAGAATTACATCTGAACCCTAAAGCCACTGAAGATTGGCTTAGGCTATATGTTTTCAACAGTCATGGTGACCCACAAAGAATAATGGGTTATTATCAGAAAACCCAGCAAATGTTTACACTGTACATTCTAAAGAAAAGACAGATCATATCATTATGTTAAATTTACATCACGGCTATACATTGTGCAGAAATTACATATCCCCGAAATTGTATAAGAGTAAAAGGATGTACAATGTTAATGTGCTTATATCAAATTTTTCTTTCAGCAATTTTAACACAAGTTATTTGAAAAAGTTAATGCCTCGTTAAAAAGTGAGGAATTCCAAAGGTGTAAGTTAACTGACAACAAAACGTGCTCATGGTTTCAATACCTTTGTGCCAGCTTCGCCCGTTGTCAATTCTCATCCCCAATGTAAACTTCATTCCGATTCTCTTCCCACAACGAATGATGCCCTGAGGCAGACTTTCCAGTTTGCATAGCTAATTATTCCTGGAACAGGTCGCGAGTCTGTCACCAGAAACTTATAACTTGAAGGATGCAATTTGCATCAAGCATGGCCGACCAGATATCTTTCCCACTCGTACCGCCAGCCATTGGTGTTGGAAGGGTTTGCAGGTTAACACAATCAAACTGTTTGATTGTGTTATGAATGCACCTTCCTTGACCATCAAGTCCAGGAGTGGGACTCGAATCCAGAGCTTCCAGTTCAGGGGCAGCGACGCTATCCACTGTGCCATAAGTGGAAACTAGTCACAGTATAATTGCAATATCCTGCCAGTGGTGGTGCTGTAATGAGCCAGTTTTACACCATGCAGCCCTTACCAGCAAGATTCACACAGGAACCCTTTTGCTCCAACGGCATGCTCCATTTTCTCCACACCGGTCCCTCTTTCTGCAGCCCCCCCTCTCCCCCCACCCCCACTTCCTGGAACACTCAAGCCTTTCACAGACTGCATTTCACCCTGGATGGTGGTTAATTGACCAGGACAGTGTGAAATTGCATTCTGGGGCTGACTGCGGCCGGGAACGGGTATCAAGCCCGCTTCTGGGCTTGCTGAATGTGTCATGTGAGAGTACCCTTAAGAAATGGGTGTTTATAAATGGGTGTGTATATAAATATCTGTAGTGAGAGTACCTTTAAGAAATGGGTGTTTATTACTGCAGTGATGTCAGAGAGGGGATGGAGCTGGGCTGTCAGTCATCTTTTTACTTTTGTTTTAGGCTGCTTGCTGCAGGGTGTGTTTTAGTTTAATTTTCAGCGTTGGAGCTGAAGCCAGACAAAGCAGGTGTACTGTTGATCTCTCTGCCATGAAAATGTTTTCAGTAGTGAATGTGAATCTAATGTGCTTCTGTTAAAAAGTGTTTCTTTTGTCTTCTGGATGTTGTTTTGAGACGTTATAAAGGATTACTTAGTGTTGTATTCTTTGGGGGTTGTATTTGAATTGATGGTTACTAAGATGTTCACATTATGTTTTGAAAAAGGTTAACTTGACTTCATCGAATAAACATTGTTTTGCTTTAAAAAATACTTTTCCATTTCTGCTGTACCACATCTGTAGAGTGGGCCATGTGCTCCCCATTCCACAATCTATTAAAAGTTGTGGGTCAGGTGAACTCCATGATACACTTTGGGGTTCTCTAAACCCTGGCCCATAACAAATTGGGAGCTCGAGGGGGATAAAAGTCTATCTATTGGATTGGCTTAGTGAACTTAAAGACAGTGAGGGGTGAGCATATTGTGGTTGCTTATCAGGTGTGGTATTCTGTTTAAGTGGGGAGTGTGTTGTGGAAAATAGCTCCTTCAGAGGCTCTGAAATTTTTGGGGGTGGAGACGGTCACACGCAGTAGCTTACGGGCAGAGACTAAAAGCAGACTGTTAGATTTGGCAAAAACATTGCAGTTAACATTCCCTGACAAAATGCGAAAAGATGAGGTAATTATGGTGGTGGCTAAGCATTAAAGTTGCCTGAAATACAATTTGACTCATTGGAAATGGCAAAAATTCCGTTACAAATTAAACAAATGGAACATGAGAAAGAATTAAAGCAGCTTGAATACGAAAGAGAGGAAAAATAAAGAGAGAGAGAGGAAAAAGACAAGGAGAGAGAAGAAAGGAGAAAATAAAGAATAGCCCAGCAGAACAAAAAGAAAGAGAATAGGAGATACAGATCAGGAAAAAAGATAAAGAGAGAGAGTTTGAACTTCAAAAAATGGCCATGAAACATGACAGTCAGTTAAAATTGGCAGACGTAAAGGGAAACGTACAGTTGGATGATACTGATGAGGATAGTGAGAAAGAGCGTCATAGTCGAAGGTTTGGTGGGCATCTATTTAAATATGTCCAAGCATTGCCAAGGTTTGACGAGAAGGAAGTAGAAGCCTTTTCATTTCATTTGAGAAGGTGGCTAAACAAATGAAATGGCCACAGGACATGTGGGTATTACTGATTCAAACACAGCTGATAGGTAGGGCTAGTGAAGTGTTTGCATCACTACCGGAGGAGGTATCTGGGACGTATGAGGAGGTGAAGAAATCCATCTTAAGTGCATATGAGCTAGTGCCTGAAGCTTACAGACAAAGGTTTAGAAATTTAAGGAAAGAATTTGGTCAAACATACATGGAGTTTGAAAGGCTCAAACACAGTAATTTTGATAGGTGGATAAGGGCTTTGAAAATAGACCAAACGTATGAAGCTCTCAGAGAAATTATGCTTTTGGAGGAGTTTAAAAATTAAATTCCTGATGTAGTGAGAACTCATGTGGAAAAACAGAGGGTTAAAACTCCGAGATTAGCAGCAGAAATGGCAGATGATTATGAATTAGTTCATAAATCAAAGCTTGGTTTCCGACATCAGTTTCAGCCTGTGAGGGATAGAAACTGGGGACATGAGAAATATCAAGTGGTAAAGGTAAAAGTGATCTGATTGGAGGTAATAAGGAGAGTGTACCTCAGATTAAAAGAAGAAATCCAGGAGGGTGGAAAAGAAATGAAAAATTTCAAATGTTTTCACTGTGATAAACTAGGCCATGTAAAGTCACAGTGTTGGTGGTTGAAGAAAAGCACTGGGAAGGCTGATGTGGTAAAACAGGATAAGACAGTGGGGTTTCTTAAAGTGGTAAAGGAAAGCCCAAGTGAAGCGAAGGAGGTGCAAAAGATTGTACAGCCTGATCAAGAGGTGATTGATAAGAAGGTGCCAGATATCTTTAAAGAATTTACTTATGTGGGTAAAGTTTACTCATGTGGATCAGGAGGAGCAGGTAAAGAAGTCACAATTTTAAGACATAAGGGAGCTAGTCAATCTTTAATGGTAAGAGATGAGGAGTTATGTAGTTTGGGAAGAATGTTGCCAGGAAAGGTGGTAATATGTGGAATTCAGGGTGAGAGGAGTAGTGTTCCATTATATAAGGTAAGGTTGGAAAGTCTAGTGAAGAGTGGTGAAGTGGTAGTAGGAGTAAAAGAGAAACTATCTTGTCCAGGAATACTGTTTATCTTGGGTAATGATATAGCTGGATCGCAGGTGGGAGAGCAGTCCAGACAGGGGCACTGTTGCACTTACCTGGAAGCTCCATGTGTTCATTCCTCTAAGGAGAACAGCTATGACCTGTGTTTCAACCGCACAGATCAATTAGCGACCATTCATAGCTTTCTAGTAGTGGGCTGTGATTGACAGCTTCCACAAGCCAGCTGCAGCCTTGATCCATTCATCTCCCTTCATGGATCATTGACTCTAAGTGGTGAAACCCTGACCACATCAAAGTGAGTTTATGCACTCCAAGCACTAAATGCATTCCCATCACTCAAGAATGGGTTGTCTCTGGATGTTATTCATATAAACTTCCAGAAGTCAATGCATAAAGTCCCTCATTGGAGATTGGTAGCTAAAGTTGAAGATCATGGAATTGAAGACAAACTATTGACCTTATTGGGAAATTGGCTGAACAGCAGGAGATAGAGAGATGGGAAAAATAGGAACACTCTAACTGACAGGATGTAACGAGTGGTATCCTATTCGATCTAATGTTTGGGCCTCAACTATTAATCATATTTATTAATAACTTCAATGACAGAATAGAGAGACACATATGCGACATGGTAGCACAGTGGTTAGGATTGTTGCTGCACAGCTCCAGGGTCACAGGTTTGATTCCCGGCTTGGGTCACTGTCTGTGCGGAATCTGCACGTTCTCTTCGTGTCTGTATGGGTTTCCTCCGGGTGCTCCGGTTTCCTCCCACAGTCCAAAGATGTGCAGGTTAGGCAAATGGCCATGATCAATTGCCCTTAGTGTCCAAAAAAAAAAGGTTAGATGGAGTTCGGGGAATAGAGTGGACATGTGGGCTTGAGTGGGGTGCTCTTTCCAAGGGCCGGTGCAGACCCGATGGGCCGAATGGCATCCTTCTGCACTGTAAATTCTATGATTCTTTAAAAAAAAAAAATTTAGAGTACCCAATTCATTTTCTCCAATTAAGGGGCAATTTAGAGTGGCCAATCCATCTACCCTGCACATCTTTGGGTTCTGGGGGCGAAACCCATGCAATACGGGGAGAATGCGCAAACTCCACACAGACCGTGACCCAGAGCGTGGATCGAATCTGGGACCTCAGCGCCGTGAGGCAGCAGTGCTAACCGCTGCGCCACCATGCTGCCCAAATTCTATGATTCCATATCCAAATTTGCAAATGACACAAAACAGGCAACATTTTAAGCTGTAGAGATGGAAGCATAAAATTAGGAAGCAATATTAATAGAATAAGCGAATGGGCAAATCTGTGGCAATTGGATTTTGGTGTAGGCAAAAGTGAGCTCATCCACTTTGAATCTGAAAATATCAGAACAGTGTACTTTCTAAATGGTGACATGCAAGAAAGAATGGCAATCCAAACGCACATTACAATATTATGGGCAGCTACGGAAAATAATCAAAAATACAAATGGAATTCTGGCTTTTAAACCTAGAGGATTAGAGTACAGTGGAAGCACTGTTTCAGCTATGCAAAGACCTGGTTAGACTACACCTGAAGTATTGTGCTGAGTTATGAGCATCACACTTTAGGAAGGATATATTGGCTTTGGAGGGAGTGCAGTATAGATTTACCAGAATGATGCCGAGACATCAATGGTTAGGAGGAGAGATCGCACAGTGTTGCATTCCCTGGAATTTAGAAGGTTAAAGTGAGATTTGATCAAGATATTAAGGGGAACAATGTAGATAGAGAAAAACTATTTCCAGTGGTCGTAAAGTCTTGCATAACGAGGCATAGCCCAAAGGTGAATGTCATTCCTTTTAACAGTGAAGTTAGGAAACGTTGGAGATGTAAGAAATGATCAAAACTTGGAACTCACGTCTACCAACGGCAGTTAATGCTACGTCAAATGTTATTTTTAAAACTGAGGTTTATAGAGTTTTGATAATCAAAGATATTAAAAGACATGAGAAAAAGTAAGTACAAGAGTTAGGTTACAGATTAGCCACGGCCTCAGTGAATGGTGGAACAAGTTTGAAGGACTAAATAGCCTACTTTTGTCCATGTGTTCCTATAAGGTTAAAATTTAAATTATGCTAATTGAAAAATTAGAAAGTTGTGAATAAGGAGGGAATTCAGGCAGAATGTTTTTGGCATAACCATCACTTGAATTGTGGAGACGTTTACCAGAGAATGAGATTGAAATGGACAGCGTAGGCTGATTGTCCAGTCATGCTACACAGGATGCATTCCTACCATCTACTGCAATGTTGTGAAGAGTGTTTGCAATGTTCTCATAGTTCTATCTATCATCCACATTCTCTTCACCTAAGAGTTGTCATTGCCTTAGTCTGCAATCAAATCCATTTTCCTCCACTTCCGTTACCTTTTCCTTTGGTTTCCTTGTGTGTTCTACAGCACCCAATATCCACTACCCCTCGTCTGAATTATCCATTCCCACTCTATCTGGGTTGTGGAAGATGCTTTAACGGGTGAATGACGGTGTGGGAAAATTTCTACTGGCTACCCCTGCTGTTGCGAATCCTCCTATTGCATTACTTTCTCTCAGCTGACAGGGGTCTAAGTATCTCAATTGCCTCTTCCTGGTGAATTGAGAACCAGATGTTCTGCTGTTCCTCCACCTCCTGGAGGTCATTGTTTCCATGAATTATGAGCAATTTCAATCCTGCGTGAGAACAGAACAGATGTTACTTCCATTCGCAGGTTAGTTGATTTGACATCAATTAGAGAATTTCTCTGACAGAGTTCCAATAGAGAAAATGATTCTTCAGAAGGCAAGCATATCTTGCAGGCTTCCCCCAGCAATGTAATGTAATTTTGCACACGAAGTAGCCTATACAGCTGCTTCATCTCACAGGTCTATATCTTTACCCTTGTTACAGTAGTTTTAGGATTACCAATCTGTAGTCCATTTAATTTCAATTATAAAAATAAAAAGCAGCTTGCTGCTATGATACGTACCTTGATGACTGTGGGAGGCCATTAAATTTCTTCCTGGACTGGAAGAGAATCCTGGGGATTAAAGATTTGCAAATCAGTGCTTATGCCAACTGCTGCCAGATAGTCCTGCCTGCTTTGTTGGCAGGACCCTTCCCATCTACTCCCACTGTTCCATTCCTCCTCTGCCTAATTTCAGTCAGATTAAAATTTACATCCCTCACTGAGATATTTGCTGCTGTCTTATAAATATTTCCATGGTTGAAACTTTACGTCATCCCCAACTGCTGTCCCCACTTCTGGGGATTGGGTTGGGAACCTTTGGGGGCAGGGGTGATGTGGTTTAGGGGGGGGTGAGGGGAAGGGGTTTCTTGTCCATTGCCCTCCCACCTCTGCTGGTATTTTACCAGCAGCAGGGTTGGTGGTGGGTGACCTGTCTAATTTAGACCAATCGAGGCTCTGAATTAGCCAAATATGCGTCATTTAAGGGCCTCTACCTGCTGTCTCTGATATTTTACTAATAGTCCATGGGCACTCTTCATCTGGAGAAGCAACCCAATAAATCTTGGCAGTCTCCCTATGGACTCAGGGATAGGAAAGGTCACCCTCGTGCTTGGGCACCCCATTACCTACAGAGGGACCCCCCCACCACCATTCCTCCTCCCCTCACCAACACCACAGCAGCAATGGCCACTCTGCTGGAAGATGTCCCCCTGCGCTTATGACTGAACCCTCCCTAGCACCTCAGTGGGGCCTACCTGATCCATTCTGGCAATCCAGAATTCCACTTACCTGTACTTTGAGCCATCTTGATGGAGGCTTGGTGGGCTGTGGGACTGAAGAGCTGCTGGTCATCCGATTGGCTGGCAGCTCTTGGAGGCAGGACATTCTGTCTCAGAGGGGCAGAAGCCATGATTGCAGGCAATCAGGTGCCCAAGGTGATAAAATTGAGTTGTGTCTTCCAGGGCTGTGGAAGCGGCCTTGCCCTCGAATTCCCGATTGGTGAGGAGGGGCCATTGTCTCTGCATTAAATCAACTTGCTGTCTGCTGATTCACCCTTGAGCAGTCCTGTCTTAAATTTTGCAGTTGCACCATGTTCTTCTGTTTCCCGCAAAACAAAAAGAAAATTGGTCCCTGTAAGTAACCAAATACAGGTGGGGTTTGTATGCGGCCCTGAGAATTTGGAATTCTGTGGCTTATGTGCATTTTATAGCTTAATGAGCATACTCGTATGCTCTCAAGTCTGGCGCAGAAATTCTCTTTGGGGCTTAATTCACTATCTCTTCTGTCCTCGGCCACCATCCATTCTGTACCATGCCAAAAAATACAACCCAGATTACTTTGGGATAGCCTCGATTTCTAGGGCAAGAACAAAAAAGACCAAATCATACGTCACAAACTCTCAGTTACTGTGGGGCTCCAAAGGCTACCCACAAAAACATTTGGGAAACATCTTTAAAAATAGATTCCAAGTTCAGTAGTAGAACTGGCTATGTGTGTTTTTAAATGTGTGCTGGTTCCAAAACAGCATACATCTATGGGGTAAATTGATGAAACAGAGCATTTCTGCCACAATCACTTGGAAATTGGTTATAGAATACATGGTTATAGAATCCATACAGTGCAGAAGGCGACCATTCGGCCCATCGAGCCTGCACCAACCCTTTGAAAGAGCACCATAACTAGGCCCACTCCCCCGTAAATCACTAGTCCCAGCTAACCTTTTGGACACTAAGGGGCAATTTCCCATGGCCAATGCACCTAACATGCACATCTTTGGACTGTTGGAGGAAACCGGAGCACCCGGAGGAAACCCACGCAGACAACATGCAAACTTCACACAGACAGTGACCCAAGGCCGGATTTGAACCTGGGTTCCTGGTGCTGTGAGGCAGTCATGCTAACCACTATGCCACCGTGCTGCCCCAAATTCTAAATTGGATCATTGGGATATCATCAATAACTCCATCCGTGAAACATTAAACTTCCCACATCCATCAAACCCTCAGCCACAAATGCAAGTAGCAGAAAACTATAAGGAGATTGGGCACCACTATTTTCTGCCCACATTTCTGCTCTAATTGCTCTAATTTATGGGGCAGAGCATCAGACCTGACAGTTAAAAGTCATTTAAACCAGCTACCGTGTTGTCAGCAGCTAGTACTACCTTCTGAGGGCCGGTAACTTAGTTATGGTTTTACAGACATAAAGGACCTACAGGAGAACAGTGGGACCTTGGATGAAGGAAATGCCCATCAAAAGATGGCAGGGCCAGTCCTTAAATTAGCCATCAGCATCATAAGTTGCAAGTGGCATTCCCTCAGCTCAACAATAATTGACTGATTGTGATGACAATACCTAAGATTGGGGTTTGTTTAACCGGTGCATGATAACTTATTTGTGTATGTGAAAATGCTTTGGTTCAGAAGGACCTGGCTTGTGTAAGGCACACAAGTAAAATATATTGTGAGGGGGATCAAAGTGACACTGTGTCATGTCTACAATGCCATGAACCCTTCTGCCCCGCACCATCATCCATTCTGTGTCATCCACTAGCTATTCCATACCATATCATCAGTTTTCTGACATGCCTCATGGAACTTTGTTTTTTCCTACTTGATTGATGCCCCCAAATCCATGCAGTATAACATTAAAATGAAAATGTAAATGCTGCAAAATGTATCCGTTGTGCTGATTGAAAACTTCGAGAAAACGGGCTTTACTCCCTCGCCCATTTTCAGTATTTGGTTTGCGCTAGTTAATTGAACAACTATGCTAAAGAATTGATTCACAGCTACAATGACACAACGTGCCTAGTTATCTGAAGAATGACTTGTGGGAAGGATGGAATTTTAAATGAACACAGTTATGAACTAGTTTGAAAAACATCCCTTGATGTTTAGTGAGTCTGAATTTTGCGGTTTAACTTTAAGTGATCTATTGTCTTTCTGGTGAAAAGGGAATAGAGGTGTGAAAACAATTTTATCTGAAGTTGAGTTTTATCTGATCAAAAATGATCAGATTGGCACTTCAAGTAGTTACAAAGCAGAAATGAATATGTGTATGTAAGTCAACTATTGCACTATCTTGTGAAAATAAATTGCATTGCATGTATGCACATACTTAAGGATGCACCTATGTATACATGGGAATAAATGGAAATGTGTATATTTACAGACAAACAAAGGAAACAATCATTAATTTCTAATAAGCATTTCATAGTTGAGTTTTAGAATAGCTTGTGCTAATGTGAAATAGTTTCAGCTTTGCATCAACATAAACCATAATGCAATAAGGTGTGAATTGATTTCAATAGCATTTTAGCAAGGGTTTAGGATCTTCTGCAGGAGGCAGTCTCAAACCACTTCAATGTTCTGCATTGGTGGAGAAGTTAATCTTGAGAGGCTTCGATTCATCCAATGGGAACTTGACTTTAAATCTTGTTAATGTGGGTTACATCAGCCAGAGTTTGCACATTGATGGAAATGCCATCAAATGGTGGCAGGGGGTGTCCTGGAATTAGCCAACAGCATCCACAAGTTGCAAATGACACGTGGCAGCTTGATGATAGTTGACTGTTGATGACAGCCTAAAATTAGGGTTTGATTAACCTGTGGCATGATTATTTATTTGCATCAGTGAACATGCTTTAGTGCAGAAGAAACTGGCCTGTGCTATGCACACAAGTAAAATCTGTTGTGAGAGGGACCAAAGTGACACACTGCATCATGGGCCGTGCACTATGCTGTGAACTCTGGCTTAGCCAAAATGGTGCATATCGATTTTCTGGAAGTTCCGCCCTTGAACCTGACACCCATCATTTTCATCAGGGGAGAGAATGTAGGTGGGTGATAGTTTGTATACCTGTGGACATTGAAACGTGCAGCTGCTATCAAACAGACCCAACTTCCATGAATGGGATGTCCAAAACATGATTCATGGGATTCAGACTTTTGAGGAGTAAGTCTAAAGCTGCTGGAATAATTTGGAGAGGTAAGATACAGTTCACAGCTCAAGGTCTTTGATGTGGGGCTGTGAATACAAATATACTTTTTCATAAGGGTTTAAATAATTGAATGAAATATTTTCTTTTATAGGGGATTAAGTGGTTGAAGGAATTTAAATGTATTGAATGGGTTTTTATCAATAAGAATTAAAAACATACTGAAGTCATCAATGAGAGATTAGAACTTTATTAGGCCTGTCTATGGTGAATACTAGTTGAATTAGCATGGGGGCTGTAAGGGCAAAGGGTGGTGAGTGGAGAGCATGAATTGGCATGAGTTGTCACTAAGTTGGCATGGAAGTATAAAAAACATGAAGTGGTGGGTAGAAGGGCATAGGGCACTATGGGTGGTGGGTGGCATTGTGAGATGGCATGGTTGGCATGGGTGTGGCATGGAGGAGCATGTGGGGGGGGGGGGGTAGGTAGGCAGTGTGAGGGGTGAGAACTAGGGGGCTGTTTTCTGTTTTATTCTTTTCTTACAAGTTCCAGAGCACCATTTGCTGCACCTGTCAATCCCTGTGGTTGGGGTGACCAGATATTCAAATGTTATAACGGAGACACATTGAAAAGCCTTATGTGATGCTTGACATGCTGGGTGACCAATGGCGGGGGGGGGGGCAGTTGAATGTAGGAGGTTATGTGAGGACATCTCCCCGAATATGCCCAACCAGAGCTGGTAACCCAATTAAGACACCAAACTATTAAAGACAGTGGTTACAAAACACAGACTTTTGTTTCAATTACATTTTCCTAAAAATAGCTGGACCCAAGGCTTTGTTTGTTACAACGTTGTGACTCCTCAGGTAGTGAAGCTGTCCATGTCCAAATGCAGCAAGACCTGAACAATATCCAGGTATAGGTTGACAGATCACACAAGCGCCAGGCAAGAATCACCCCCAGCAAGAGAGACTCTAACTATTGTCCCTTGATAGTGAATGACAATACCATTGCTGAATCCCCCACTATCAACATCCTGGGGGTTACTATTGACCAGAAACTGAACTGGACTAGCCAAATTAATACTGTGGCTACAAGCGAAAGTCAGAGGCTGGACATCCTGCGGTGAGTAACTCACCTCCTGACTCCCCAAAGCTGGTCCACCATCTTCAAGCCACAAGTCAGGAGTGTGATGGAATACTCTCCATTTGCCTGGATGAGTGCAGCTCCAACAACACTCCAGAAGCTCAACCAAAGAGGTCTACTTGATTGGCATCCCTTCCACTAATGTTCACTCCCTCCACCACCAACGCATAGTATCAGCAGTATGTACCATCTACAAGATGCACTGCAGGAACTCACCAATTTAGGCAGCACCTTCTATCCACGCCTCTCATCACCTTGCACGTCTCTATCAAGTCACCTCTCTTCCTTTTTCGCTCCAGTGAGAAGATTTTGGACGATAAAGGGCAGTTGACATTAATTCAATAATTTGATGACATTTTATAGATTGAGAAAGAATTCCCCACTGCAACATCTTGTCATTTCTTAATTGATCCCAAAGACTAGTGCCTACATTTCTCTGGCCGGAGATCCATTCCATGTACCAACCATTCACTGAGTGAAGCAATGTCTTTGATATCAGTTCTAAAGTTACCTGGCACATGTTTGAACCCGAGTTCTCCTCTCCTACATTCACAGTTTATTTCAAAGTAATTTTCCAGGTTTACCTTTTCCATTCCGTTCACGACTATGATGCTATAAAATAATTCTCAGGCTCTTTAAACTAAGCAGAAAAGCCCAATTTTCTCCAGCCTCGATTTATCACTCAGACCTTTGCCATGAGACACCAGGGGCTGGATTCTTCCCCCCCCCCCCCCCCCCCCCCCCGGCCACATTTCTGTTTTACCCCGCCAGTGGGATGCTCTGTTACGCCAGCCGATCAATGGGGTTTCCCATTGTGGGGCAGCCAATGCCGTCAGGAAACCCCCGGGCTGCCGACAAGATGGAGCATTCCGCCGGCGCAGAATCCAGCCCCAGCATTTTCTGCATTGGTTCCAATGTTAGAATCTTTCTCCTGGATCCCCGTTGCCAGAACTGGACACTACTCAACAGGTATCTGACCAGAGTTTTAAACAGTTTGATCATAGTTTTCCTGACTTATATTCTACTGCTCTGGCTATGTAGTTCAAAGGGGCTGGTTTAGCACAGGGCTAAATCGTTGGCTTTGAAAGCAGACCAAGGCAGGCCAGTAGCACGGTTCGATTCCTGTACCAGCCTCCCCGAACAGGTGCTGGAATGCAGCGACTAGGGGCTTTTCACAGTAACTTCATTTGAAGCCTACTTGTGACAATAAGCCATTTTCATTTCATTTTCATTTTCAAACTCCTTTTTGATTTATTGGTCGTTACTCTGCATTGGTTGGCTATGCTTATGAAGACTTTGAATCTCTTACAATTTTATCTGCATGGGGTAAATTTGGCACCATTTTTTTCTCTATCTATCTGCAGTGCTTTACACTTGACTGCAATAACCTTTATCTGCTAAATGTTCTGTCCACATCCATACATTTTCAAACTCATTTTATGAGTTCTGAGTCACCCTCTTCGGATTCCCAGTCTGCCCTAGTTTGCTATCATCTGTGAATGTAATTAATTTGTATCGGGTTTCTGAGTCCAATTATGTCAATTAGATACAGTAGAACAGTAAATGTATTTTCGTCCTCCAATCAAACCAGCAACTAGCTACCTCACCATTCAATTATAACCAGCCAACAAGTAACCCATGGAAAATTGGCTTCAGTTCTGATTTATTTAAGGCTTAGAGGCTACTGTGTCCTAGAAAACTGACAAGGCATAGGCAATAGCAAAGTATGTGTGGTAAAGTATCTCATACAAATTATCACTTAATTTGCTTGCCAAATTCAGGGTCACACTTTTCGGTGTTGGCCGTAGTAAATGGGCCACTTTTCAAAGACCCATTCATATATTTTTTGTTTAAATTTAGAGTACCCAATTCTCTTTTTCAATGAAGGGGAAATTTAGCGTGGCCAATTCACCTACCCTGGGCATCTTTGGGTTGTGGGGGTGAAGCCCACGCAGACACGGGAGAATGTACAAAACTCCACAAGGACAGCGACCCGGGGTCTGGATCGAACCTGGGTCTGCAGTGCCGTGAGGCAGCAGTGCTAGCCACTGCGCCACTCTTCAAAGACACATTCATGATGTTGAAACAAATATATAATCTAGTGAGAAATTATAATCGTGAATTAACATCCTGTTCAGTATTACGACTGACAGGTATCAGCAAGAATGTTAGAAATTAAATTGAATAATCAAAATGTACTGACATTAGTGGAGAGTGTCATAAAACATGAATCAGAGGATGTGGATTTCATGTCACAAGGTTTCAAACCGGAATTGCCTTGAATCATAGAATGGTTATAGCACTGAAGGTGACCATTCAGCCACTCAGGTCTGTGTCAGTGGTCTCCATGATTCACTTCTACTTCTATAATAATCTTTCCCACTAATTCATATTAAAGTGCGGAAGAGTCGAAGACGACTGAGGATGTATCAACCTCCTCGTGAATCTGTATCTTTGCAGCAGCTACTATAGAGTAGGAAAACAAAGGCCTAGAATTTTTAATGATACTATTGATAATGACAGTTTTATTCAGTTTCACTCCGATGCTGGGGTCAATTTTAATTTTATGCCGAGTGTAGAATGGGTGACAACCCATTATCCATCTCTCTTGACTGTTACTTTCACTGATTTCAATAAGCATGCTTGCTACCTGTTGTATTTAATTGTTCAGCGTTTGATTATGCATATCCGTTAGTGGTTCACTCTGTGCTATTAATCAAGCCTGTGTGTGGTTACTGAAAAACAGTAGCACAGTGTTTAGCATAGTTGCTTCACAGCTCCAGGGTCCCAGGTTCGATTCTGGCTTGGGTCACTGTCTGTGCGGAGTCTGCACTTTCTCCCTGTGTCTGCGTGGGTTTCCTCCGGGTGTCCCAGTTTCCTCCCACAGCCCAAAGACATGCAGGGTAGGTGAATTGGCCATGATAAATTGCCCTTAGTGACCAAAAAGGTTAGGAAAGATTATTGGGTTACAGGGGTAGGGTGGAAGTGAGGGCTTAAGTGGGTCGGTGCAGACTCGATGGGCCGAATGGCCTCCTTCTGCACCGTGTTATGGGCCAGGGTTTTGAGAACCCCAAAGTGTATCATGGAGTTCACCTGATCCACAACTTTTAATAGATTGTGGTATGGGGAGCACATGGCCCACTCTACAGGTGTGGTACAGCAGAAATGGAAAAGTATTTTTTCAAGCAAAACAATGTTTATTCTATGAACTCAAGTTAACCTTTTTAAAACATACAGTGAACATGTTAGCAACCAGAAATTCAAATACAACTCCCAAAGAATACAACACTAAGTAATCCTTGAGCTTTCCTTTTAACATTCATAAGACCTAAAACAAAACCTTTAACAGAAACACCTCAGGTTTAACTTCACTACTGAGAACAGTTACCACGTTGAAATCATCAAATGGACATTCATAAGCTTGCCGCGATTCACACACATCCTGCTGTGATTGCAGCTTCTCCAAAGCTAAAATGAAACGAAACCCACCCTGCAGCAAAAAGCCAAAAGCAAAAGTAAAAAGCTGACAGACAGCCCAGCTCCTCTCACTCTCTGACATCATGCAGTAATAAACACCCATTTCTTAAAGGTACTCTCACTACAGATATTTATATACACACCCATTTATAAACACCCATTTCTGAAAGGTACTCTCACATGGCACCTCCCCCCCAAGAACTTCAACTTCAAGATGGTTTCATTTGTCAGCTTTTCACTATCCTTTAAGAAATGCACACAGTAAATAGACTTTTTCATTTAAAAAAACAACACATGCAAACAGGTATAATAATATAGCCCATTTCTTTTTTGTTCCTCTTCCTCCAACTGGAATCCTTCTCGATTGACAGTCTCTTTGAACAAGAAGGTCTCTGCATGATCCGTCCATTTCGCTACGCCTCGGCATTTCTCTTTAAAGTCAAATACTGTAGTTCAGTCTGATCACAGAGTCCCTTGTAATTCTCCAACACAGGAGCATTGGTTATCACAGCTTTCAGGCCATCAAATGCCTGTTGAAACTCCTCTGCCCATTGAACTTCTCGACGTTTCTTCAGCAAGTCCATCAGTGGAGCAACCACGCTCCAAAACTTTTGCACAAATGTTCGATCAAATCTACTCATGCCAAAAAATCGCATTATTTCCCTTCGTCTTGAGGCTATCGGAAACTCCTCAAGGAAAGTGACTTGGGCTTTTCCAAATTCACTGTTGGCTAGGTTTACCACCAAACGCGCCTCCTGAAGTCGATCGAATAACTCCATCAGATGTTTTAAATGTTCTTTCCGTGTCTGGCTGAAAATTACCAGATCGTCGATGTATACCACACAATTGGATAATCCTGAAACAACTTTGTTAGTTAACCGTTGAAATGTGGCTGGGGCATTTTTCATGCCAAATGGCATAACTTTGAATTGGTATATACCATCTGGAGTCACAAAAGCTGAAATCTCTTTTGCCCTTTTGGATAAAGATACCTTAAAGTAAATCCAATTTGGAAATAAAAGCTGATTGTCCCACTTTCTCAATGCAATCCTCCAAACATGAGATAGGATAAGAGTCCGTTCTTGTAACTGCATTAACCTTTCTATAGTCCACACACAACCGTTGGGTACCGTCTGGTTTAGGTACCATCACTATGGGTGAGCTCCATTGGCTGCAACCCACTTCAATTATGCCATTTTTAAGCATACTCTCAATCTCTTTGTTAACCTGTGCCAATTTTAAAGGATGAAGCCTATATGGATGTTGTTTGATTGGAACAGCATTTCCCACATCTACACCATGTCTAGCCATTTTAGTACTTCCCAATTTATCTCTGCAAACTTGCCCACGGGATATCAATAACTCTTTCAGGTCAGTTTGTTTTTCCTCTGGAAGGTAACTCAACAATTTATCCCAATTTTTGAGAACATCCTCATTTTCCAATTTAATTTGAGGTATGTTAAATTCACAGTCATCTGGATTTGGTTCGTCACTTTGAGTTAGAATCATTAAAACCTTTTTCTCTCTTTCCCTTTCAAAGTACCTTTTAAGCATATTCACATAACACACTCGGTGAATCTTCCTTCTATCTGGGGTTTCTACCACATAATTCACCTCACTTAATTTCCTTTCAATCTGATAAGGTCCACAAAACCTAGCTTTTAAAGGCTCCCCTACCACTGGTAACAATACTAAAACTTTATCTCCACTGGCAAAACTACAAACTTTGGATTTCTTGTCCACTACATGTTTCATCACATTTTTAAATCATCTTTTAAATGTTGTCTTGCCAATTCACCTGCTCTATTTAGTCATTCCCTAAAATTTGACACGTAATCCAATAATGTAATTTCTGATTTCTCATTCACCAATTTTTCCTTAATCAATTTAGGTGGTCCTCTTACCTCATGACCAAAAATTAGTTCAAAAGGTCAACCCAGTGCGGAGCATGGTCTGAGATTGTGCTCGCCGAGTACCCCGTGTCCACCATCCCTGCCAGTTATGCCCTGCTCAAAATGAAGAAATCATTCCCGGAGTACACTTTATGCACGTGTGAGTAGAAGGAGAACCCCTTCACCCTCGGCTGCCCAAATCTCCATGGGTCCCCCCCCCCATCTGCTCCATGAACCCTTTTAGTTCCTTTGCCATTGCTGGCACCCTGCCCGTTTTTGAGCTTGACCGGTCCAGGCCAGGGTTAATAACTGTATTGAAGTCCCCTCCCATGACCAACCTTTGTGAGTCCAGGTCCGATATCTTCCCCAGCATCCTCTTTATAAACTCCACATCATCCCAATTTGACGCATACACATTTACTAGTACCTCCTGCACCCCCTCCAGTTTCCCACTGACCATAATGTACCGACCTCCCACATCCGAAACTATTCTACCCGCCTCAAACACCACCCGCTTATTGATCAGGATCGCGACCCATCTAGTCTTTGAATCCAGTCCCGAGTGAAAGACCTGACTGACCCAACCTTTCCTCAACCTAATCTGGTCAGTTACTCTAAGGCGCATCTCCTGCAACATTACCACGTCCGCCTTCAGTCCCCTCAGATGCACGACCATACGTGCCCATTTAAGCCTCGGACATTCCAGGTGATCAGCCTAGTTTGGGGGCTCATTGCCCCCCCCCCCCCCCGCCCCTTCGCCGATCAGCCATCCCCTTTTTTGGGCCCAACTCCATCCCATGCTCCGCGCCTCCATCAGTGCGCCCCCAGGCAGCCTCTGCCCCCAACCTCCTCTCTGTCCCTTGGCCCAAGTCCCTCTCTCATAAGCAGAACATTTCCCCCCCTCCTCACCTAGTAACAACACTCTGTAAACCAACCCCTTTGATAAACTGAACATATGCACCCCCCTCCACTGCGCTTCCGTGAGCTAGCCCGCCCAGCTAGCTTGATGACCCCCATCCTTGGCGCCGGATAGTCTCCCACCTATTGTTTCCTCCCCACCCTCTCCCCCGCTCATACAAACATACTCCAACATCAACAATCCCCACACAATTGCCCGACAGAAAAACACCAAAATCTAAACAAGCACAACTCTATCCCCCAACAGTGCAAATGAAAACCATAACTCAGTCAGCTGTGTCACTGGTCCCAAATCAGTACAGAAGGCTTTACAAACAACTTGCACAAAACAAAAAACGTTTTAAAGAACAGGGAAACCAAAAGTTAAAAAAAACATGAACGCTGCAGCAAAGTTCAAAAGTTCTCAATCCACAGTAGGCATCACTGCCACCTGCGATCCAGATATATCATTACCCAAGATAAATTGTATTCCTGGACAAGATAGTTTCTCTATTACTCCAACTACCACTTCACCACTCTTCACTGGACTTTTCAACCTTACCTTATATAATGGAACACTACTCCTCTCACCCTGCATTCCACATATCATCACCTTTTCTGGCAATATTCTTCCCAAACTACATATCTCTTCATCTCTTACCATTAAAGATTGACTAGCTCCTGTATCTCTTAAAATTATGACTTCTTTACCTGCTCCTCCTGATACACATGAGTAAACTTTACCCACACAAGTAAAATATTGAAAGAGATCTTGCATCTTCTTATCAATCCACTCTTTATCAGGTTGTACAATCTTTTGCACCTCCTTCGCTTCACTTGGGCTTTCCTTTACCACTTTAACAAACCTCACTGTTTTATCCTGTTTCACCACATAAGCTTTTCTTCAACCACCAACACTGTGACTTTACATGGCCTAGTTTATTACAGTGAAAACATTTGACATTTTTAATTTCTCTTCCACTCTCTTGGATTTCTTTTTAAATCTGAGGTACACTCTCCTTATTTTCTCCCATCAGATCACCTTTACCTTCACCACTTGAGTATTTCTCATGTCCCCAGTTTCTATCCCTCACAGGCTGAAACTGATGTCGGAAACCAAGCTTTGATTTCTGAACTAATTCATAATCATCAGCCATTTCTGCTGCTAATCTCGCAGTTTTAACCCGCGGCTCTTCCACATGAGTTCTCACTACATCAGGAATTTAATTTTTAAACACCTCCAAAAGTATAATTTCTCTGAGAGCTTCATACGTTTGGTCTATTTTCAAAGCCCTTATCCACCTATCAAAATTACTCTGTTTGATCCTTTCAAACTCCATGTATGTTTGACTAAAGTCTTTCCTTAAATTTCTAAACCTTTGTCTCCAGGCTTCAGGCACTAGTTCATATGTACCTAAGATGGATTTTTTCACCTCCTCATACGTCCCAGATACCTCCTCCGGTAGTGATGCAAACACTTCACTAGCCCTACCTATCAGCTTTGTTTGAATCAGTAATGCTCACATGTCCTGTGACCATTTCATTTGTTTAACTACCTTCTCAATTGAAATGAAAAAGGCTTCTACCTCCTTCTCATCAAACCTTGCCAATGCTTGGACATATTTAAATAGATTCTCACCAAGCCTTCGACTTTGACGCTTTTTCTCACTATCCTCATCAGTATCATCCAACTGTACATTTCCCTTTACGTCTGCCAATTTTAAACGACTGTCATGTTTCATGGCCATTTTCTGAGGTTCAAACTCTCTCTCTTTATCTTTTTCCCTGATCTGTATCTCTCTTTCTCTTTCTTTTTGTTCTGCTAGGGCTATTCTTTCTGTTTTCCTTTCTTCTCTCTCTTTTTCCTCTCTTTCGTATTCAAGCTGCTTTAATTCTTTCTCATATTCCATTTGTTTAATTTGTAACTGAATTTTTGCCATTTTCAATGAGTCAAACTGTATCTCAGGCAAATTTAAATGCTTAGCCAGTGCCATAATTACCTCATCTTTTCACATTTTGTCAGGGAATGTTAACTTCAATGTTTTTGCCAAATCTAACAGTCTGCTTTTAGTCTCTGTCCGTAAGGTACTGCATGTGACTGTCTCCACCCCCAAAAACTTCAGAGATTCTGAAAGAGCCATTGTCCACAACACACTCCCTACTTAAACTGAAATACCGCACCTGAAAAGCAATCACAATATGCTCACCCCTCACTGTCTTTAAGTTCACTAAGCCAATCCAATAGATAGATTATTATCCCAGACTAGCCCCAATTTGTTATGGGCCAGGGTTTAGAGAACCCCAAAGTGTATCATGGAGTTCACCTGACCCACAGCCTTTAATAGATTGTGGTATGGGGAGCACACGGCCCACTCTACAGATGTGGTACAGCAGAAATGGAAAAGTATTTCTTCAAGCAAAACAATGTTTATTCTATGAAGTCAAGTGAATCTTTTTAAAACATACAGTGAACATGTTAGCAACCATCAGTTCAAATACAACCCCCAAAGAATACAACACTAAGTAATGCTTGAGCTTTTCTTTTAATATCCATAAGACTTAAAACAAAACCTTGAACAGAAGCACCTCAGGTTTAACTTCACTACTGAGAACAGTTACCACGTTGAAATCAGCAAAGCTTGCTGAGATTCACACACATCCTGCTGTGAATGCAGCAAAAAGCCTAAAGCGAAAGTAAAAAGCTGACAGACAGCCCAGCTCAATCCACTCTCTGACTTCACTGCGGTGATAAACACCTATTTCTTAAAGGTACTCTCACTACAGATATTTTTCTACACACCCATTTATAAACACCCATTTCTTAAAGGTACTCTCACATGACAACTGTATGTTCTATGTTCTATTTACAATGTTTCTGAACTGTACCGAAGGAGGATGCTTCTATCTAACACTGACACCGATGAAATGGCTGATAGGTGGAATGGCGATTTGGAGATGATCAGGCTGCAGGCTGAGCACAGGACAATGTGTGACCTCGTCCTTTTCTCTTTCTACTTAACTCCCTCACTCACCTTACCTTGAATTTACTTGCTGTTCCTTGTCACCATCTCCCCTTTTTCTAGGTCCATCAGAGAACTTGGGCCTTGCAATCACATGAACTAAAGGAGAGAATCATTCACTTTTTTTGGCCTTCATTCTAAAGAGTTTGATGTCTGTAGTAGTTTCCTTTTTGTTTATTATTGTCTTTTATAGTCACTTTTGTTGGACCCACTGCATTAGCATTTTCAATCAGAGCACCAATTGTGTCAATTGCAATTTAATGTGGCAATATGACTATGGTTTACTTGCTGGGCACAGCGTTATATTTCACTGCTTCCAGAGGGGAATACGAGGAGGCATGATGAGGAGGTGACTTTATGCCTCATATAGCCAGGCCTTCCTACTTCCTCTACTCAGCTCCCAATTTTTATAGAATGGGGCACATTTATCTAGACACGAAAAATGCGACTTCCTTTTGGGGATACCGATTCATGATGGGGTTGGTGAGAGAAATATGTAGTCTCCTGGAACCAGAACTTCAGCCAGTAGCTGTTACAGTCATCAGATCCAGGGGTATTGACAACACTGGTTCCATCAAATCTTGCAATCCGTGATGCAAGCAAGTGACAGATGTCTTATTTGTGAGAGAAAACATTTTCATCAATTCCCTCACTGAATCCACCAACACAATTCAACCAAGAGTCAGGCTTTCCCGTCATTAATGGCCGTCATGTAGTCATTTGAGCTTGACCCCCAATCCATCTACTTTATGAGTGGAAAACGCTCATGGACGTGCAACCACTCAGCATAATGCGTGTGAACGACCTTCACCCCGAAACCAGTAACGATCTTTCTTTTTAGCCAATGTTGCTACCATTATTTGAAGGTCTATGAAGACATGGTAGATGACACAAGTATCCAGCTCATGATCTCCTTGAGACAGCCCATAAAAAACAACAACCCTACATTTCGTTTTGTCTATTTAATGTAGGAAAATGCTGCAACGCACTTCATAGAGGTGTAAGGGAACAATTGAATGCCAAGTCAAAGAAGGTAAGGGAATATGATCAAAGGCTTGATCCAAGAAATGGGAGAAGTGGAAAGGTTGTGGGCATTCCAGAATGTGGAGCATAGACAGATGAACGTTGAGTTAAAGGGAGTGGGGTAAATGTGTAATAGACCAGGGTCAGAAGAAGGGAAGGCTTAAGGGGGTGGAGGATATTTAGAAAATCAGTTAACCCACCATTTTTGAGGAGTGAGTTCCAGATTTTCTCTCCCCTTTGTATGAAAAAGTGCTTCCTGATTTCACCCTTCAAATGACATACCTCAAATGTTTGGATTCTGCCCTCTTTCCTCTGCGTTTCACCAGAATGAAATGAAAATCGCTTATTGTCACAAGTAGGCTTCAAATGAAGTTACTGTGAAAAGCCCCTAGTCGCCACATTCCGGCGCCTGTTCGGGGAGGCTAGTACGGGAGAGGAAATAGTTTCTCTCCATCTATCCTATTGATTCCCCTAATTGTTTTAATGACTTCACAGAGATCAACCATTAACCTTCTAAACTCCAGGGAATATGAACACGGGGGATAATTTTTCACACAATCCACCCGCTGCATGTTTTAGCCATTGAACAGCAGCTGGATAGTCTGGTCCCGTCATTGTCAACTGTGTTTCCTGTTGAATGCACCCCTCAACTCCGGGAAAGCCACGGCGGGGATGTGCCATCAAGGGGATTGGAAGATCCCACTGGTGTGAATGGCCGACAAGTTCCGGCCTCAAGTTTTTGCAACGCGTCCTTACAATATAAGCTCTAGTCTCATTTTGGTAAACCTGTCCTGCGCCGTTTCCCAGGCAAATACATCTTTCTTGCGAGCGATGTTGCTCCTCCAGAAGATGCAATTATATATTGGATCCACAGTTTGATAAGAACGAATCTTCTCATGAACGGTGGAGGATGCAGACCAGAAAGGAACATTTACTTCACAGCTGTTAAAAAAAAAGGAAATTGACTCCAAAATGTTTCTTTTGCCCTGGAGTAAGCAAAATAAAGACTGATGAAGTGGAGAATTGTTTTCAAAGGCGACCACTACTCAACTCACATCTGGGGAACACGTCAATGGTTCTGTTACCGTTTATTAGAGCAGCAGTTACCTTCTTTTTTTTAAAACTTCACTGTAAATTCTTATTATAGAACAGCGAATGTTTCTTTTCCAAACTGAAATGAATTGCACAGCATGCTTCACCTGACAGGACTTCCTTTAAACCTTTGTAATATTTTGTGCCACGTTTCAGTCGCACATTATTATTTCAGGGCTGGTAGGAAATGCTGTCCATCTGTGCAACATTCCCTCAGGACGCCAGTTGAAACTTCTGATTCCTTCTGTATGATAAAGGCCCTGGTGCGTTGGTAACTGTGAGCCCATGTGGTCACACAGCATGGGAAAGCAAACACTAGGTCCTGACCAACAGAGGGTCACTGCTATCAGGTACTGTTGGAAGAGCTGTGCAAAGAAAGAAGCATAAAATCAGGGCAGTCTAAGGTGTGATGAATCACTTGAGCGGCTACTGACCCCATTAATCAAAGGACATGTAACAATATTGCAACAGCATTGGGATGAGGTGGGCTGACCCTGGCTGTGTGATTAAATCAGAGGGAAAACCAATGTTACCAACACGGTCATAAAAGAGTTTGCCTTCTCCAAATGACACAGGCAACGAGGCCCCAGTAATGACTGATAGCACAGTTGGGTGTGTGCTGAAAGTTGAACAAATAACAATAATTATGTACCCCAAAGCAAACAGACAGTTACACTCCTCCATTCCACACCACGGGAAATCTTTTTGGACCTTTGATTTTCCAGCATCCACCTTTCACAGAGGAAGGTTGGAGAATGTTGAAGTAATTCATCTCCAGCCTAGTTAACATCCTAATATCTTCAATATTACTGGTAAACAAATGTGTCCACGTTACACATTCTGATATGTGCTGCGTTTATCAGACTGTCATCCCGTATAATGTTATCTAATAAAGTTCAACTCTGCCTGGGCAACTGTGTCTTGTGGAATTTCCGATTCATAAGGAATCACTTCCATTGCGAGTATCAGTATGGCTGCAATGGCTGTTTCATCCCGTATAATGTTATCTAATAAAGTTCAACTCTGCCTGGGCAACTGTGTCTTGTACAATTTCCGATTCATAAAGAATCACTTCCATTGCGAGTATCAGTATGGCTGCAATGGCTGTTCTGAAATTGATCTACATGACCAACAGTAAATCACCTGAAAAACAAAGGCCAGCACAATAATTAGCATTGTACAATTCCTTCTGGTATTGCAAGGTTTCTGTTCATAAAATCCCTTTAATATGCAATTATAAGTCATTAACCTCTTTAAAATCTGTATTACAGACAACATACAAGGCTTTCCAAAGCCTTTCCTGTATTCTAACTGGATAAAAGGAAATGCCTCCTGTCTGATACACAGTCCTCCTCTTCACTCTAGCTTCTAACCTCTCTCTGTCTTGACCTTTTTTTGACCTTTTCTATTTTATCACCTCTTCTATGGTCAGTCCTCTTATCGGAACATTCCTCTCATGCGCGTTTCAAGTGGCAAATACCCAATCCGACATGCTTTTCATTCTGCCTACGTCTTCTCATTGTTGAAAACAAGACTTTCTCCCACTCAGTCTTGCTTTCCAAGCATTTCCATATTGGGCAATTAAAAAGTAAGCACGCTCTTCTTTATTTACCTCCACTTCCACCTCCTCTTTTGAACCTTGCTGACCTTAAACTACATTTTATCTTGAGGCAGATGATGCACTGGCACGGTGTCACAGTGGTTCGCATTGCTGCCTCACAGCTCCAGGGTCCCAGGTTCAATTCCCACCTTGGGTCACTGTCTGTTTGCACTTTCTCCTCGTGTCTGCGTGGGTTTCCTCCGGGTGCTCCGGTTTCCTCCCACAGTCCAAAGATGTGCAGGCTAGGTGGATTGGCCATGCTAAATTGCCTCTTAGTGTCCAAAAGGTTAGGTCAGGTTAATGGGTTACGGGGATAGGATGGAGGTGTGGGCTTAATTAAGTAGGGTTCCTTTTCCAAAGGCCGGTGCAGAATCGATGGGCCGAATAGCCTCCTTCTGCACTGTAGGAATTATATGATTGTGGCACCTAAAGTATTGTTGCCTATTATGCGTGAAGCCACCCCCCCCCCCCCCCCCACCCCCCCACCCCACCACCACACCACACCACACACAAATCCAGATTACAAATGATCAAATAATTCTCCCTTCAGTCGTTTAATTTAGAATTCCATTGTGCCAGGTCATTCCTCACTCACGGTCCATGCATCCATTCTACATTAACTGGGGAACAGAGTCATTTCCCAATTCAGTAGCATTATATAGAAACCCAACAGAGAAAAAAATCTCATTCAGTTCTATGGTACAGAATTCCAGATCCAAATATATTTAAATGTGGAATCCAAACATTGGACTGAGAGCAAGTGGGTGGTGCAGTGGATTCAGACTGTGACCGTCCATCTCTTGTAATTGGATTCAAGTGGAGTCCAAGTGGCTGATTAAATAGGCGACAATATTCAATAGATTAATAGGATCATTAAAAGCAGGCGGGCCAATTTCGTGCAAACTCATTACTAACCCCTCCCTCCACCCCACCAAACCCCCACCCCAAACCCTCCCTCCACCCCACCAAACCCCCACCCCAAACCCTCCCTCCACCCCATCAAACCCCAATCCCCAACCCCCCCTCCACCCCACCAAACCCCCACCCTAAACCCTCCCTCCACCGCACCAAACCCCCACCCCAAACCCTAACTCCACCCCAACAACCCCCCATCCCCAACCCCTCCCTCCACCCCACCAAACCCCCACCCCAAACCCTACCTCCACCCCAACAAACCCCCATCCCCAACCCCTCCCTCCACCCCACCAAACCCCCATCCCCAACCCCTCCCTCCACCCCATCAAACCCCCATCCCCAACCCCTCCCTCCACCCCACCAAACCCCCACCCCAAACCCTACCTCCACCCCAACAAACCCCCATCCCCAACCCCTCCCTCCATTATTCCAGATGCGGTCTCACTAGTGCTCTTCATAACTGAAGCATCAACTCACTACTATTATATTTAATGGCTCTCACAATAATACCTCCACCCCAACAAACCCCCATCCCCAACCCCTCCCTCCACCCCACCAAACCCCCACCCCAACCCCACCCTCCACCATACCAAAGCCTCCTTCCATCCCACCAAACCCCCACCCCAAACCCTCCCTCCACTCCACCAAACCCCCATCCCCAACCCCTCCCGCCACCCCACCAAACCCCCATCCCCAACCCCTCCCTCCACCCCACCAAAACCCCACACCAACCCTTCCCTCCACCCTATCAAACCCTCCCTCCACCCCACCAAACCCCCACGCCAAACCCTCCCTCCACCCCACCAAACCCCCATCCCCAACCCCTCCCTCCACCCCACCAAACCCCCACCCCAAACCCTCCCTCCACCCCACCAAACCCCCATCCCAACCCCTCCCTCCACCCCACCAAACCCCCACCCCAACCCCTCCCTCCACCCCACCAAACCCCCACCCCAACCCCTCCCTCCACCCTACCAAACCCTCCCTCCATCCCGCCAAAACCCCACCCCAACCCCTCCCTCCACCACACCAAACCCCCACCCCAAACCCTCCCTCCACCTCACCAAACCCCCATCCCCAACCCCTCCCTCAACCCCACCAAACCCCCATCCCCAACCTCTCCCTCCACCCCACAAAACCCCCACCCCCAACCCGTCTCTCCACCCTACCAAACCCACACCCCCAACCCCTCCCTCCACCCCACCAAACCCCCATCCCCAACACCTCCCTCCACCCCACCAAACCCCCATCCCAAACCCTCTCTCCACCCCACCAAACCCCCATCCCCAAACCCTCCCTCCACCCTACCAAACCCCCACCCCCAAACCCTCCCTCCACCCCACCAAACCCTCATCCCCAACCCCTCTCTCCACCCCACCAAACCCCCATCCCCAAACCCTCCCTCCACCCCACCAAACCCTCATCTCCAACCCTTCCCTCCTCCCCACCAAACCCCCATCCCCAACACCTCCCTCCACCCCACCAAACCCCCATCCCAAACCCTCCCTCCACCCCACCAAACCACCACACCCAAAACCTCTCTCCACCCCACCAAACCCCCAACCCCTCCCTCCACCCCACCAAACCCCCATCCCCAAACCCTCCCTCCACCCCACAAAACCACCACACCCAAACCCTCTCTCCACCCCACCAAACCCCCAACCCCTCCCTCCACCCCACCAAACCCCCATCCCCAAACCCTCCCTCCACCCCACAAAACCACCACACCCAAACCCTCTCTCCACCCTACCTCTACTCCACCAAACCCCCACCCCAACACCTCCCTCCACCTTACTTCCACCCCACCAAACCCCCACCCCCGCCCAATCCTCCAACACAACCCCCCCACCCACAACTGGGCGGCACCCGCTGGTGAGACATCCCGCAGCCCCCCCCAAGCGCAATGCCCATGCAAGCCACTACAGGAGAGTGCCGGACAGGGGCTGCGGAGCGTGCCACTGACATGGGTAGAACCAGCCACCGATACCCCTGCAGGCAGGGACGGCTGTCAGGCCCAGAGGCCCCCATGCGGCCGGCACCGACAGGGTCAGGGTGCAGAGCGGAGAGCAGAGTACCAGGGGGGACAGCTGGGGATGGGTGTGGGGATCGAGGTGGTGGCGGGGAGGGGGGGAGGGGAGGGGGGGATGGGCAGCTTGCAGAGGCAGGGGCTGCAGTACCGGCTGGGGCAGCTGTGCAACCCGTTCACCCTGGTTTGGTGCGCACCATGCCGACATGTCTGCCTTTCACCCCCTGCAGACGATGGATTTCAGAATCCAACCAGGAATGGCGGCCAGCATCCTAGCCGCTGCAGCCCTGGGGGCTGCACTGAGGCTGTACGAGCTGGAGCTGCTCGAGGAGGAGGACCCTGCAGCAGTGGAGCCTGCCCCAGAGGAACAGCAACCAGCCGGTGTGAACAGCGAGCCGGTGCCTAAAAGACCAAGAAGGAGGCACCGCATTAGGCCTCGTGTATATCAGCAGCGCCATCAAAGACTCCGGCTGGGCAGAGGGACCACATGGCATATCTGCTGGATTATGGAGCCCCTGGAACTGCAGTGATATCGGGGAGGTCACCCACTCCCGGTGCCTGTCAAGATGACGGTCGCCGTGAACATTTTTGCCACGTGGTCCTTCCAGGCCCTGAGTGGGGAGCTGTCCGGGATCTCACAGACTTTGGTGCACAAGCGCATCCACGCTGTCATAGACGCCCTATATGCCCAGCCTGCGCAATATATCAGTCCAATATCTACCAAGCACACCAGGATGCCCGGGTTGCAGGGCTCGCTGCCACGCTGGGATGCCCCAGGCCCACGGGTTGATCGACGGGATGCATGTGCCCCTCTGAGCACCATCGTATGAGGGGATGGCCTTCACAAACCGAAAGGAGTTCCACTTGAGAAACATGCAGCTGGTGTGCGACCACGAGATGCACATATGCATGTCTGCGCCCATACCCAGGCAGTGTGCATGGCGGCTTCATCCTGGCTTACTCGACGGTTCCCGATACCTTTGAGGTGTACCCTCAGCTGAGGGGTTGGCCCCTGGGAGACAGGGGTTACCTGCTGCAGTCATGGCTGATGATGTCTCTCCAGAGGCCACAGACCAACGCCGCCCATGCCGCGACCAGGGCCGTGATCGAGTGGTGCGTTGGCGTCCAGAAGGTGCAGTTCAGGTGTCTGGACTGCTCTGGAGGGGCCCTCCAGTGTAGCGCTAGGAGGATCCTCCACATCGTGGTGGCCTGCTGCATCCTTCACAACATTGCACAGCAGAGGGGAGACATGCTGGAGGATGCGGGGGAGTGACAGGATGGGCAGGGCCTGGGGCCCGGGCAGGCACAGGAGCCCGCACAACGTGTGCACCAGGGCTGGCATGTCCGTCCACCCGTTCAAGATGGTGGCCCGATCGCAGGATTCCCAAGGAATCCCTCATATTACATGCCATGCATCAATCTGCATGGTGAGGAACACCGAATTGCACCCCGCTTTACCACCCCAAGCACTGGTCCAATTCTGCTCCGTCGGCAGAACATAGGGCTGCATTCTCCGTCGGCAGGATCCTCTGTTTCGCCGGCAGCGCATGCGGTTTCCCAGCGGCGTGGGGGTGCCCACAATGGGAAACCCCATTGGCCGGCTGCCAGGGACAGAGGATCTCGCTGCTGGCGGGGGGCGCGCCGCAGCAGAAAACGGGTGCGGCAAGACGGGGAATCCCACCCATAGTCTCCAAAATGGAGAATCCAGCCTCATTCTGCCTGGGCTTCCCATGATTAACTCATCCAACTGTAACATCACTAAATGCTACAGCAATTCCCTGTTCACCTACAGTCCCACAGCTTACCTGTCACTGAACACCACTGCATTCACTTGGCCACAATGCAAAAATAAAAGCCACTACAAAATACACACTCCAAACCTGGAAGGCAAGGCTTTGGGGTGTTTAATCCTGGCATGGACAGCAGCAGTTGGATTGGCTGGCGGATACACACCAGAAAGACCAGTGGTGGACTGGTAGGAGTGGGCGGATGAAAGCCCTTATCCTGAGAAAGGAGTCCATGTGGAGTGCCACTGCCCTGGAGCAGCACCTCAGCCATCATCTCAGTCTGGTGGAAGTCAAGTTATTGGGCTGCTGGGAGACACGGCAAGCCTCCCAGCTATCTGTAGCTATGGTGACAGCATTCTGAGTTTGCATAAGAATATAAGAAATAGGAGCAAAGATGGGCCAAATGTCCCCCCGAGCCTGACCTTTCATTCAGTAAGACCATGGGCGATATTCAACCTTAATTTTGCTTTCCTGCCCATTCCTCATTTCCCTTGATTTTCTGCGAGTCCAAAAATATATATTATTATCAGATTTGAAGACGCTTTACTGACTGAGAATTCACAGTCCCTCTGGGCAGAGAATTACAAAGATTCACAACCGTCTGAGTGCAGATTTTTTTTTGTTGCACACAGCACAGGATGGAGGACATTTGGCCCATCATGTACCAGCTCCCAAAAGAGTTACTCAGCTAGTCCCATTCTCCAGCTCTATCTCCTTGCCCTCTAAATTAAATTCAGATATGTATCCATAAATATAGGGCGGGATTCTCTGTCGACTGATGCAAAATTGGGAAATGTGATTGGGCGGAGAATCGGTTTTGATGCCAATATTGTAGTGGGCATCGGTTTCACGCCAAGTCGTAATTCTCCGGTGCCTCAACAGCGGCACCAATGTGTTCCAGAATGCACGGACAGTAAACGCCGTTGCCATGTCATTAGTGGGCCCAACCCGATACTCTCCGGGCTTCCTCAATTCTCCGCCTTCACTGGGCGAATTCCCCACAGGGAGGTTCATTTGTGCTGGAGGCCGCCACCGTGCGCATGCGCAAACTCGGAACTGGAATTGCGGGGGCCCGTATCTGCAGGAGAAGGTAAGTGAATTGCCTTTTATTTTTTGCAGGAAATTGGGGAGTGCACCGCCAGCGTTTTTACGCCGGCGTGGTTCATAGCCCCATTTTGGGAGAATCCAGCCCATGATGTCAATATGAACATCCTTCCAAGAGCTTGACATTAGGTGGTTTCTGTTTGTGCTGCATTGGAAGATGATGCATTTGTCAAAGTCAATATTTTCCCGCTTCTATAGTAGAAAGATTCAACACACTCGTTAAGACAGAATAACAAGCTTTATTTTCGAAAACAATTGCATGCAGTAATGGCTGAAACTTGAAGTCCGAGAGCAGTCAACAAAACTGCTGAGTCTTTCACAAGTTCCGCACTTTCGCGGAGAATTAGCTCAATATTTATACATTATCATTATCAAGATTATGTGACAACAGTATAGTCAGGAGTTTGATCGGAAATACAAATGGAAGCATAGACCAGACCATGTTTGGTCATATCACTCATACCATTATTTCGTCCTTGGAGAGAAAATTGAAAGGTCGGAATAGACTTGTTTCTTCCTGAACTTATCTTGTTTTAAATTCCTACGGCCCTGGGTTATGACGAGTTAGTTTTATCAGGGGTTGCCGAGGTCCGGTGTTTTGGAATGGCTCGACCTTCGCTGATCTTTTCAGACTTCAAATTATGCAGAGTCTGAAAATGGTTAGGGCAGCATTCTTTACCTGGGCCTGGGGAGCTGGAATGTGTAGTTTCAGCCTTTCTTATATGTATCAAACCTTTTGACCAGTCTTCCCATTGACCAGTTTTCCCCTCATGCCATTACTTAATTCGTACCATATCAGGTGCTGCATCACAGCTGGCTCCACCAGTGTGTTACCACTACATCCAGGCTCGAGAGGGTGGACTCTGAGCTCTGCATAAAACCCTGCACAAAGTGGTTGATAAACTCCTCCATGCTCCTTGACTTTGACCACATGTCTATGTACAAACCAATCAGCACAATTCTGTATGCCCCACCATCAAAGTCTTCATCTGTGTCTTCTGCAGCAGAACCTGTGTGTGACCTTGCCCTCTGGCGGGTTAACACTTGAGCTACTGCCCTGCCCGCAGGTTGCACATGTACAGTGTCTCACCATATGCAGATGACTCCCTCCATGTGGAAGCAGTGTCAGTATCCGAGTTGGTGGTTGTGAGTGTGGGAGTGAGCGACAGTGTTCCTTCTTCAACACTGTCTTCCTGATCATTCACCTCTTACCATTTCACTACTGTCTGGGTAGGTTGCAGTTCATGGATATCTGAAAGGAGGATAGTGTGGTGAAGGGAGGTGGGGACAAACAAGGGGTACATTCTCACACCATCTGCAGCTTGTGAATCAGAAGAGATAGTGGGATGAGAGGCAATGGGAAGCGAAAAGGATGATTAGGTATGGGTTTACCACCATATTTTCATTCAAATTTGACCATCTGCAGTTCCTGGATTTGAACCTGGGTCTCCAGAGCATTACTCTGGGTCTCTGGTTTACTAGTCCAGTGATAACACCACGAGGCCACCGCCTCCCCATTTACAGTAAGCTCCCACAAACCTCCATGAGGTAATGGCCAGATCATTCATTTTTTCCATTGTTATTGGTTGAGGGATAAATATTGGCCACAACACCAGGGAGATCATTTTGCCAACTTGTCACTGCTGATGCTTTGCTCATGGTGATTAATATCTGGATAATTGGGAAGTGATTGCCCACTGATTGCTGCTGTACAAATAATAATAATTTGATAATAATCTTTATTGTCACAAGTACGCTTACATTAACACTGTAATTAAGTAGGGCAGCACGGTGGCACAGTGGTTAGTTCTGCTAGCTCATGGCGTCAAGGTTCCAGGTTCAATCCTGGCTCTGGGTCATTGTCCGTGTGGAGTTTGCACATTCTCCACGTGTCTGCTTGGGTTTCGCCCCCACAACCCAAAGATGTGCAGGGTAGGTGGATTGGCCACTCTAAAATTATCCTTTAATTGGAAAACTCAATTGGGTACTCTAAATTTATTTTTAAAAACACTGCAATTAAGATACTGTTGTTATCGGCGAGGCATTTTCAGAACCCCAAAATGTATCATGGAGTTCAACCAACCTCTCCCTTTAATGGATTTGTTGCTTTTCCGAGCACACGGCTTTTCCCCTAGGTGTGGGATTACAATTATGGACACGTGGGTTTTTAAACACAAAACACTGTTTATTCCATGAACTCAACTTAACATCTTAAATAAGCATTGGATCTCTTAACACCCCTTACTTCAAAGATAACTCAGAAAACATTGTAACAGTAAATAATTCCTTAAAATGTTCCTTCAAACTTCCAAGAGACTTAACATCTTTAAACAGTATCACATCTGGTTAAAGGATATATATATTTTCTGTAGAATGGCAGAGATATATTAGCTTGGGTGACTTCAGCTCCAGCACCTTGCTTTTTTCATGCAGCTCTCTGGAAACCCACAGACACACTCACACTGCTTTCTCAAACCTGACTTTCTCCCTTCAAGCAGATCACAGCAAAACAGAACTTCTCAAGCTGCTGTCTCAAACTGGCTTTCTAATTTTAAACTGCTCTCAGCAAAACCAACCAGGCACTTTTTAGCTGCCCTTAGCAAAACCAGCCAGGCACTTTTCAAAATGCAAAACCACCCTGCAAAATGGCTGAACTGAGCTGAGCTCCACTATGACATCACTGTTTTCTTAAAGGTACATTGCTTAAACATCCATGTCTTAAAGGTACCCTCACATGACACCTCCACCGCAAGAAAAAATAAATAAACCATCAACTTCAAGATGGTTTCATTTTTCACTTTTGCACCATCCACTAAGAAATGTACACAGTAAATATACCTTTTCGTTTAAAAAAAAACCAACACATGCAAACATGTATAATAAGATAGTCCATTTTTCTTTGTTCTTCTTCCTCCAACCGGAATCCTTCTCGATTGAGTCTCTTTGAACAAAGGCTCTGCACGATCCATCCATTCCTCTACTCCTCGGCATTTCTCTTCAGAATCAGATAATTTAGTTCAATCTGACCACCGAGTGCCTTGCAATTCTCTAATACAGGAACATTGGTTACCACAGCTTTCAGGCAGTCATATGCCTGTTGAAAGTCCGCTGTCCATTGAAATTTTTTAGGTTTCTTTAGCAAGTCCATCAGTGGATTAATCACGCCACAAAACTTTTGCACAAAGGTTCGATCAAATTCATTCATGTTAAGAAATCGCATTATTTCCCTTCGTCTTGAGGATAAAGGAAACTCCGCAAGGAAAGTGATTCAGGCTTCTCCAAATTCACTTTCGGCTAGGTTCATCACCAAACCCGCCTCCTGAAGTCGATCGAAGAACTCTATACGATGTTTTAAATGTTCTTTCCATGTCTGGAAGTTGGAAATAAAAGCAGATTGTCCCACTTTCTCAATGCAATCCTTCAAACGTGGGATAGGATAAGAGTCCATTCTTGTAACTGCCTTCACCTTTCGATAGTCCACACACAACCATTGGGTACCGTCTGGTTTAGGTACCATCACTATGGGTGAGCTCCATTGGCTGCAACCCACTTCAATTATGCCATTTTTAAGCATACTCTCAATCTCTCTGTTAACCTGTGCCAATTTTAAAGGATTAAGTCTATATGGATGTTGTTTGATAGGAACAGCATTTCCCACATCTACATCATGTATAGCCATTTTAGTACTTCCCAATTTATCTCTACAAACTTGCCCATGTGATATCAATAACTCTTTCAGGTCAGTTTGTTTTTCCTCTGGAAGGTAACTTAACAATTCATCCCAATTTTTAAGAACATCCTCATTTTCCAATTTAATTTGAGGTATGTCAAATTCACAGTCATCTGGATTTGGTTCGTCACTTTGAGTTAGAATCATTAAAACCTCCTTTTCTCCTTTTTCTCTCCTTCCCTTTCAATGAACTTTTTAAGCATATTCATATGACACACTCGGTGAGTCTTCCTTCTATCTGGTATGTTTACCACATAATTCACCTCACTTAATTTCCTTTCAATCTGATACGGTCCACAAAACCTTGCTTTTAAAGGCTCCCCTACCACTGGTAACAACATTAAAACTTTATCCCCACTGGCAAAACTACGAACTTTAGATTTCTTGTCCGTTACCCGTTTCATCACATTTTGTGCAACTTTCAAATGTTGTCTAGCCAATTCACCTGCTCCATTTAATCGTTCCCTAAACTTTGACACATAATCCAACAGTGTAATTTCTGATATCTCACCCACCAATTTTTCCTTAATCAATTTAAGTGGTCCTCTTACCTCATGACCAAAAATTAGTTCAAAAGAACTAAATTTGGTAGACTCATTACGTGCATCCCTAATTGCAAACAATACAAATGGGATTCCTTTATCCCAATCCTCTGGATAATCTTGACAATGCGCCCTCAACATTGTCTTTAATGCCTGATGCCACCTTTCTAACGCTCCCTGCGATTCTGGATGGTACGCAGTTGATTTAAATTGTTTTATTCCTAAGCTATCCATAACTTCTTTGAATAACTTTGAAGTAAAATTCATTCCTTGATCCGATTGAATTTCTGTGGGTAGTCCATATCTAGTAAAGAATTTAAGTAACTCCTCCACAATCCATTTAGCTGTAATATTACATACTCTGGAAACCTAGTAGACACATCCATTATCGTCAAAAGATATTGATTCCCACTTTTTGTTTTAGGAAGCGGTCCTACACAATCGATTAGGACCCTTGTAAAAGGTTCCACAAATGCTGGAATGGGTATTAAGGGTGCTGGTTTTATCACTGCTTGAGGTTTCCCTATCACTTGACATGTGTGACATGATTGACAAAATGTAACTACATCTTTATGTAGTCCAGGCCAGCAAAACCAGCCAGGCACTTTTTAGCTGCTCTCAGCAAAACCAGCCAGGCACTTTTCAAACTGCAAAACCACCCTGCAAAATGGCTGAACTGAGCTGAGCTCCACCCACTCTATGACATCACTGTTTTCTTAAAGGTACATTGCTTAAACATCCATGTCTTAAAGGTACCCTCACATGACACTGTGAAAATCCCGTAGTCGCCACTTTCTGGCACCTGTTCGGGTACACAGAGGGAGAATTCAGAATGTCTAAATTAACAAAATACTAAGGTAATTTAGGGAAAATTTGCCTTGCAGGTCCTCAAGACACCCCAAAACTCTTGACGCTGAGCAGCTTTTGAAGTACAGTCACTATAAGTAAGCATGTATCTGATTTCCGCAGAGCAAGACCCCAACGCAACACTCAAATGGCTGAACAGATAGTGGTTTTGATTTTATCCAGCGCTTTAATTATATTTCTGGATTCATTCGGTATCCCCAAACTCCCTTCACGTCTTGGAAATACCCAGTTAATCTGATAGCATCTGCGGAGAGAATTCACATTTCAGGTTGTTCTCTGCCGTTTCTGATGGAAGGTTAGTGACCTGAGAAGTTAACTCTGCTTCTCTCTCAACGGAAGCTGTCAGACCTGATGAGCATTTCTTGCATTTTGTGTTTTGATTTCAGATTTCCAACAGTATTTTGTTTTTGTATTAATTAGTCAGAGTTGTTCATGGGCCTGTAATATGAGCACTTTTGTGTTGATGGGGCAACATGTCAGTGCTGAGGTGCCAGTACAACTTGGGAGTCCAGTTCTAATCCAGCTCCTGATCTTATTAAAACCAATGGGACTGCATGAGGACTTAATCAAACTTAAAACTGTGTTTTTACAGTTAATTATTAAGGAGCTCCTTTCATTACTGTTCAGTGTATGATTCCGAGACATCAGTCTCTTTTGATTCTGCTGGCCTCACAACTTACTCATAGGTACCGCAACAACACACCCTTCCTTCCCTCTTTCTCTCTTTAAGATTTGAAAGTAATACGCAAGCTGCTTGGTGCTAGTTCAACCCTGGGATTGTATTGCTGTTATTAATTTTCTCATGTCCAATTCTCTAACACAAACCGTGTATCTTTGCACTCGCGTAACAAATCCACGTTCCATGTGGTGGCCTGATAAAACAGGATAGCTTTACTTCGACATAAATCATTTGATAATTCATCTCATATTTACGTTATTCCAGACATTTTACGACAAAAATGGTTGGGGTTGACAAATTTTCTGAATTAAACATTTTTCTCCTCCAAAGGAATGAACTTATGACTGTCCTCTTCTGTCTCAGTTCTCTGTCCAAAGCAGGTCTGATCCATCAGTGCCATCATCTCCACTACAGGTAGCGCAAAGTGAATCCACCCCAACTGGAACAGTGATTGAACCCTGTGCTGGTGCCGCCAATTTGACCCACACCTGCCATTCAGTCAATTGAGCAACCCGGATCCCTCCCCACGGAGTCGAGGTTGCTACTGCTACACACCTTGACATGCATCTTGTAGCCTGGAACTTTCGATAGGACTATAGAATCCTGACAGTGCAGATGGAGGCCATTTTGTCTATTGAATCTGCACCAGCCCTCTGAAAGAGTACTCTACTTAGGTCCACTCCGCCGTCCTATCGACGTAACCCTACCTAACCTATGGGTCAATTTTATCATGGCCAATCTACCGAATCAGCACACCTTTGGACTGTGGGAGGAAACCGGAGCACCCGGAGGAAACCCACGCACACACGGGGAGGATGTGCAGACTCCACACAGACAGTCACCCAAGGTCAGAATCAAACCCGGGACCCTGGAGTGTTGAGGCAGCAGTGCTAACCACTGTGCCAGTATGCCACCCATAGTGGTGGCAGAGGCTCCAATTTATTTCTGTCACATGCCTGACCAACGATCCCTCCTACCTGCTACACTACCGGCTGTACCACAAGACCTCCAATGACAGTTTATACCACAAAATTAAGTTCTCAGGAAACAGCAATAAACAGGAGTCATACCGTGTCCCTACCAAGTCACCTTCAAGTTTAAGAAAAATAACCCAGTTAATGTTGATACCTAAAAATCCCCCATCGCTGCTTATTGTATATGCAGTGATGTAAGCATTTCTGTTAAGGCTGTGTTGCTAACTTTGCCTTTGTTTAATTGCTCTGTTTTATCACCTTTGCTCTTGAGTCGCCAGGTATCCTTATGATACCGCCACGTGGTTCAAGGCCGAGTAATGATCAATAATCCAATACACCGCTTAGTAAGATTTAAATCAAAGCACATTTATTATACACAGTAATCACTACTCATGTACAAATTCTACGTCTAAGCTACTTCTACAGTTAACAGGCCAATACTTAACTTGGAACTGGCCCACCAGGTCAGGGAAACGAATGGCCTTTCGTTTGGGTTCTGAGCCTGCGGGATTCGAAGTTGGTACAGATTGGTAGTTAGGAGCGCCTATCTCGTAGTGAGTGTTGAAGTAAGACTTACTGGATATCGGCGGCGGCTGAACCGGTCACTGTCAAGGGTTGGTTCGTGTTGCTGAGTGACCCGGTCAAGAAGAACGATTTGAACTTGGGGCTTAATTCTTATAGTCCCCAGGGGCTTCCCACCTTTTGGGGCGGACCCTATACCTGGTTCCAAGTGATTGGACTTTGTCCCAATCACTTGGTTCGATTTTCTCCAATGCTGGAGCGGTTCCCTGATCGATGGGCGGTCCTGAGGTGGTCGTTCACCTCCCATTGTGTAGGTTTCTGCTGGCACCAAAGAATCTGGTTTTGCTTTATGTGTCTAAATGTTGCTCATTGTTCCCGGGGATTGCTCATTAGTATGCAGATGGTTGGTGTTTTGTTATGCTGATGGTTGCTGATCTCGATCTTGTCTGGCCTTTCCAGAGGTAAATACACAGTCACCCTGCAGCTACTCGTTTTTGTCCTGTTGGCTGACTTTCCCATCAGCCTTTGCCGTTCGCCATTTTAAATCGGGAGTTAGCCATTTTAAGTGGCTACATACCCTCCTTGTGATCCTAATGCGAAGCGTGAAGGATCACATAACTATGTTGCTTTCCATTCCCTGACCTGGGGGGGACACTTCCTTCATGGCCTCTGCACTGACTATAGCTATGCAAAGAAATTTTAACTAACAATTCTAAGGGCGCTATGTCAAACAGGGACATGCATTACAAAACAATAAACTGGGAACCTCTAACTATTCTTAATACACTACACTCACTTAAACATTTCATCATCCTAACTTCCTCAACCATACAAACAAAATCATAGCATTTTATACATCAGTCTTCCTGGCTTGGCAGTCAAGCTCAGGATCGTACAATTTGCTCATGAACAGTTCTTTACATTTCTTTCTTTATAATAAACGCAAGTGAATGCACTTTATTATAGATCGCGGGGGTAGGGGGTCTGGTCGTATCCAAAAATAGGGGATCAGATCCTATATACCGGGGTGCGAGCGCGGTAGGCTCTCCTTCTCCATTTCCTTAGGCGCATAGTCTGCACTATGCAGCAGAGTATCGCTAATCATAGAATCATAGAATTTACAGCGCAGAAGGAGGCCATTCGGCCCATCGAGTCTGCACCGGCTCTTGCAAAGAGCACCCCACCCAAGGTCCACACCTCCACCCTATCCCCATAACCCAGTAACCCCACCCAACAATTTTGGACACTATGGGCAATTTAGCATGGCCAATCCACCTAACCCGCACATCTTTGGACTGTGGGAGGAAACCGGAGCACCCGGAGGAAACCCACGCACACACAGGGAGGATGTGCAGACTCCGCACAGACAGTGACCCAAGCCGGAATCGAACCTGGGACCCTGGAGCTGACCCTGGACCATTTGTGCTATCCACAATACCAGTAATATTTCTATTACATAGGACTGAGAGTACCAGGTTATAAACCTGGCACACCAAGATGACGTGGTGTCGCTGGTGACTGGGCTCTGGGTACTGCGGGGAAGTGAAACATTAATGGCTGGGGGGCTTGAAGTCATGGGGTTCGCATTCACGCGCAACCAAATGTCCATAAATATGATGCTGATCCATGTGAAGGAAGTCCTCATGGCTCTTCTCTTTCCTTTTCTTTCTTCTCCGTTCCAGGAACTTCTGGAGTTCTGTGGAAACAAGCATAGTGTCTGTAACTATCTTTGTTTAATATCTTGTACGATAGTGTGTCTGTCCTGTAGTGCCAATTACTCCCTTTAGAATTGGTCACTATGTGTGACTCCCTCATTTTTTTTCAAAAATCGAATTTTAGGACAAGACACATTTCCCAATAATGAACCAGTGCGAGCCGTCTCGCAGACTGTGCAATTTACCATCCAAATGTTTCAGGATGTAAATAGCATGTGGTTGGCAACCTAAAGGTGCATAGGTCAACACTTTTTGAACGAAAAGTGCCAAAATGAGGTGCGTATGGGCCGCGACGGGGAAGAGCTGGATGGAGTCCCCGGGTAGGACAGCTACCAATGCCGTGTCTCTCCTACCCGAGCGTAGTTGACCAGAGGGGGGTTCCCAGGCAGGGCAGGTCCCAAGCCGTTTCTCCACTGCCTGAGCAACCGACAAGAACGGGCAAGAAATGTAGTCATCGTGGTGGGGCTGCCTTGGTGGTTCTACCTTCGAACCAGAAGGGCAGTTACGAACGGGCGTCTGGTTCCTTAACCAGTCTCTGCAGACAAGCTCTCAGAGGTTTCTGCTGAACTAGTGTCTGGCAATGGTGAGTCTCTGTAGGCAAGTCCTCAGAGGTTTCGGCCGAATAGGCATGGGGCAGTGAGAAAATTAAATTCTCCTGTCGGACAAACAACATTTAACAAACTTACAAACAACATAAAACATTCTGCAGGTTCCATCGGAAAGGACAACACTTCTCCCAAGCGGTTCCTTTTAAAACATCATCTGGACACCTCAGTTCTCGGTTGCGAACAGGGTCGCAAAGGGGTTCTCGGTTTGGGAGTCAGACCGAGGTCGTCCTCTTCTCCCGGGTGCCAAACTCTTGAGTGCATCAGGGCTAAAAGGGCTGCTTGGTGTGAGGTGGGGTCGCTCTCGTCGTTGCGGGCGAGTCTGAACGTGTTATCTCGGTGCCAGTAATTGGTGTCTAGCTGTGTGGGGACAAAATCGGGGTCGTCAGTGTGGTTCGGTGGTCGGTGGTGGGGTTTATTTAGGAAAGTGATCATGAAGGGATCACTCGGATCGTAGTCGGATTCGCTGGGTGTGGATCCTGTTGCATGTGGATAGTAGGGAGGCGTGCTGTGGCTATCGTCCGAGTCACAGTCGCTGTCTCTGATGCTGCAGTCTGTGGGCGTGCCGGGGCGGAGTGTATATTTCGGGGATGGAGTCGAGGTCGAGTCCGTGTCTGGGCTGGATGTGTTGGGGGATGGTAGGGTTACGTTGGCTGTGAGCGGGGCGTGGTGTGCTGCGCCGAGCATGACGTGGTGTGCGTGGTTCGACTGTGTTCCATATGCCTTCAGCTGGTTTATATGGAACCACGCAGTCTTACCGTTGGGGTACTTTATTTTATACACGGAAGGGCTTACTTTATCTGCAATCAAATACGGACCCGAGTATTTTGGTGACAGGAATGTGCTGGGGTTATATACAGAGAGCATAACTTGCTGTCCTGTACTGTACTCAGTCGCATGCACTGTATTGTCGAAACAAGCCTTGCTCTGTTTCTTTCTGGTGCCCAATTTCACTGCGGCTGCTAGCTGAGCCATTTTAACATTTGCAACTAATTGCTCCACTGCTTTCTCGTGTGTGAGGGCCGTCACTTCGGGGCTGGTCAAGTCTAAACCTAATAAAAATTCTGTGCCTTTCATGGGGCGTCCGGTCATGAGAGTGTGTGGGGTGTAACCTGTGGAAGTAGAAATTGTGTTACGCAAAAACATCACGCAAATGGGAGAACTGAGTCCCAAGTGGTGTTGTTCTGCTGGACCAATTTTCGGAGGGTGGATTTTAGGGTCCGATTCATGCGCTCCGCGGTACCACTCGACTGTGGGTGGTACGCAATGTGGAATTTTTGGGTGATGCCAAATATCGTGAGGACGTTCTGCATGACATGTCCCATAATATGTGAGCCTTGGTCGGATTCAATGCTGCGGAGTAGTCCCCATCTTGTAAAGATGTGGTGGGTCAAAATCTTGGCTGTGGTTTTTGCAGTGTTTGTGCGAGCTGGAAATGCCTCCACTCATTTTGTAAATGTGTCAATTACCACAAGTACATATTTATAGCCATTCCTGCAAGGGGGCAATGGTCCTATAAAATCGATCTGGAGGTTAGTCCAGGGGCCATTAACGGGTCGAGTGTGGCTGAGTTGAGCCTTTTTGGCATTTCTGTCCGGGCACAGATAAGGCAATTCTCGATTTAATCTTCCTTTAAATTCGGCCACCAACAAAGCTGCTTGAGATGGGCTGTAGTGGGATCGATTCCCTGATGTCCATGACCGTCATGGAACAAGCAAATCAATTGATTCCTGTCCTGTTCAGGATCCACATAAAGGGTGCCTTTTAACACCACACCGTCATGTGTGGTCAGTGCATTTTTGAACCTCTCATAGGGAGCTGGATATTTTCCTTTTACAATCTCCTTGAGATTGCTGTCCTGCTTCTGGGCCTCCACTAGATCCTCGATCTTTGTCTGTGAGACCTGAACTGCACTCACTGGTGCGCTTTCGGGGGGTGTCCAAAAGTATCCGTGCATGGAACCTGCTTTAGCCAGTGCGTCGGCTTTCACATTTCCAGGGGGGGTGGAACGATGGTGACTGTGGACTTTGATTATCCCATAAGTCCTCTTCTGGGCTCTCTGTAAAATCTGACGGAGCAATGGGGCTGAGGGGAGGGGTTTTCCGTCTGCAGAAACAAATCCTCTTGCTTTCCACAGGGGCAGAAATTCCGTGAGGCTGATGCAGACATAGAGGCTGTCTGAGTATATGTCTGCTGGGCTGGGGAAGGAATCTGGGTGCTCAACTATATACGCGATGGCCGCAAGCTCTGCTGCCTGCGCGCCTGAGTGGCCTGGAAGTTTTAACGATATTTCCTCAAGGGCGCGGGACGCGTGTCCTTGACATATATACCGCAACCTGTTATGCGCTTCCCATCCAAGACTGTGGAAGATCCATCCACATAGATCTTTATGGGCTCACACGTGTCCATGTGCTGGGGGCTCTGGGTTGAACTACCTATCTTTCTGGGGGGTGTTTTAGCGATAAAGGGGCCTGTGTTGTGGTGTGGAGAGATAATTTCGCATTCATGGGGGATTCCGGCGTGCTGTAAGTTGTCGGCTAAATAGGTGTGCGTCTTTGTCCTTTTCACAGTGATGTCCCGTCCCTGCAAGAGAAGGGTCAATCTCGCTGCTCTAATCTGGCTTACTGTACCGTCCTTGAGTCATCCGTCCAGTAAAAGTTGGGTGGGGGTGTGTTCGGTGAGAATTGTGATGGGGTTCAGTCCGGTAATATATGAAAAATACTGCACTGCCCAAAATACTGCGAGCAGGTGCCTCTCACAGGCTGAAAATCCCTGCTCCACAGCATCTAAAAGTCTGGAGGCATAAGCTACGGGCCTTAACTGTTCGTGCCATTCCTGGAGGAGCACGGCCGAAAGGGTGCGGTCTGTGGTCGCTACCTCTATGGCGTAAGGGGAAAGCGGGTCTGGAACTTGTAGTGCGGGGCTGCTATGAGTGCCTGTTTTAAAGAGTCCACAGCATCCGTATGCTGCGGAAGCCATTCCCCGGGGGCTCCTTTCTTTAGGAGGTCTGAGAGGGGTGCTGCCTTGCTGGCGAAACCGTCAATGTGGTTTCGGCAGTAGCCAACCAGTCCTAAAAACGACCGGAGGGCTGAAACGTTCTGGGGAAGGGGCAATTTAGCAATCGAGTCAATTCTTTTGTGCTCGATCTCGCGATTACCATGTGTGATAATTGTTCCCAAATATATCACCTTGTTTTCCAAAATCTGGGCCTTTTTGGGGTTGACTTTACAACCGATTGAGTGTAATAGTTCCAGCAGTTCGGACAGAAGCTCGATGTGCTCTTCCTTGGTGTCTGTCTGCAGTAGTCGGTCACCTATGTACTGAACCAGACATTCGGGGCGAGAGAATTTGGCTAAACCATTTGCCAGCTGTCGGTGGAAAATGGAGGGGGAGTTGTGGAATCCTTGTGGCAGGCATGTCCACGTGTACTGCTGTGCTTTAAAGGTGAAGGCAAATTTGTACTGGCACGCCTTTGCCAATGGAATGAACCAGAATCCATTACTGATGTCCAAAACCGTGAAGTATCGGGAATTGAGTCCCTGCTTGAGCATGGTCTCGGGACTTGTGGCTACTGTGGGGGCTGCTGCGGGGGTGATTTTGTTGAGTTCCCGGTAATCGATGAGCAGTCGCCATGATCCATCGGGCTTTCTCACTGGCCAAATCGGGGCATTATTAGTGGAGGCTACTGATCTAAGTACGCCCTGCTCTAATAAGCTTTCTATTACCTTTGAGATTTCTCCCTTTGCCTCTTGGGGAAATCCACATTGTTTTGGGGGTCTAGGGTCAGGTCCTGTTACTTGTACGGAGACAGTCATCCGGCCACAGTCGTGCTTGTGGGTCGCGAATGCTGCCCTGTTCTTTTGCAGAACAGCCCTAACCTGTTTGTCCGTGCTAAGCGTGGTCGGGTTGAACCAAAATTCGTCTACTGCGCTAATTTTGTTCGTGTATTCTCCTATGTTGAGCGTTGCGGGGGCTCTTGCGGATTTTGCCATCTTCCAGACACACTGGTTGACTGGATCGAATGAAAGGTTATGGAAATTCATGAAATCGATTCCCAGAATGTGTTCTGCTGTGTGGGCAGGTCTACAAAAACTATGGGGTGCTTGGTGGTGATGTTACCGATTTGAATGGGTACAGGGGCTGTGATGTGTCCCTGCTGTGAGTGACCTGTAAAGCCGCTGAGGGTGATAGTGGCTGTAGTGGGCCACGTGTCTTTTTGAAACAGGGTGGAGGAATTTAGTGTGGTGCGGGACCCTCCCGTGTCCCAGAGAAATTCGATGGGCTGTCCCCGAATTTCTGCTGCAACTACCGGTGGTCCGGACCTATCCCAAAGGGTGTCGCAGACCCAACTGGGGGAGCCCGTACACCGTCAGTCCGTTCCGGTCAGGACCGTCTGATCTGAACGGGCGCTAACGCTATGAATGAGCTCTGTCTTTTTCTTACTCAGAGTGCCCGTCTGCTGGGCTCTCTGTGGCTTTTTGGGGCATTGCACTCTCTTGCGAAGTGTCCCAACTGTCTGCAGTTGTAACACTCCTGTGACTTGGGTGGAGGGCTGTTCTTTCCCTCATTCACCCATGCGGGCTCGTGGTGTGTTGTCTTTACTGCCTGCATATCTGCGCCGGCCTGCTTTTCCTCGGTATTCTTAACTGCGGGTTTACTTTGAACAGATTGCTCCCAAGTGCGGGATAATCTTTTCACTACCCACTTCTGGTTATGGGCCTCCTCTGAGGGATCATAACTCGCGCAGGCTTTCTGTCCTGTTTCTCTGGCATGGGAGATAAGGGTGTGGCTCCATTTGGCCATGTTGTCTGGGGACGAATGGGCGCGGTCTAAGTCTCCAAAGACTGCTGCAAAATGGATCCACAGGCGTCCAGCAAACGCTGTGGGGTGCTCGGATTTCTTTTGCCTACATTTGTTGAGGCTATCTACGGGGTCACCCCGGTTATACCCGTTCGCATCCAGGATCGCGGTATGCATTTCTGCAAGGGTGCCTCCTCCTACATTCTGTGGGTCGGGAAGGGCTGCTGCTACCGACGGGTCTAAACTTAAAACGGTGAGCTTTACATGCTCTCGCTCATCCAGGCCGTACATGGCCGCCTGATGTTTAACTGTGGCAAAGAAATAGTGGGGGTCTGGGGTGGGGAGGAACGGTGTGATCTTATCGCACGCGTCCCGTAATTGGGTCACTGTTAAGGGGGTGGAATATAGAAATTCCGCATCGTCCGATGTGGCTGTGCGGTGGGTGGTTACTGGGTTCATTGGAGCTGGAACTACCTGCTGTGTGGGGGGTTGGGGCGCTTTTCTCTTTTGTGGCTTTCCCTGCGCACATGTTCCCTGAACATATCCCTGTGCTGTTTCATTCAATTCTTCCCAATCAGGGACGTCTTCCTGATCTAATCTTTCTCCAAAGGTTTCCTGAAAACCTTTCTGAACAGAAAGCAGCGATTGCAGCTCTGCAATCTGCTTCCGGCACTTTGCGTGATCTAATGTGCTTTGTCTTTGTTCTGTGGTGGCAGCATGGAGTGCTCTTAATGCTGCCTTGAGGTCACTACACTGTTTTTGTAATGCCTCTACCTGCTTTTCTGTTTCTTCTCGTACCAGGACTGCACGTTGCGTGTCCTGATAGGCCTTTTCGTATTGAGACTGGAAGCTGCTTAAGTGCGCCAGACAAGACTGGTGAGCCCTTTTGGCATCGTCCACCTCTCCATCTTTTGCTGCTAACTTCCTCCTTAACTCTAAGTTCTCTCTTTCTACCTCATTTACATCGACCTTACTCATTCGCTGTATGCCTTCTACCTCTTTCCGGAGCGTCCTAATGACCTCCTCTGTGCCTCGCAATTGTGCCAAGCAGGACATGATTGCCATCGGCTTGCAAGCTTTTCCTAAGATCTTCTTGTGAATCTCACTCAGGTTCTCCCACCAAGTATGTCCTATACTCCCGGGACCTGTTTCCTCGTTGTTACAGAATTCGCTCCAAAGGGGCCATCCTTTCCCTTTGAGATACTTCCTGATTTCTTCCTCCCAAATGGGACATTGTCCCACTCTACTGCTGCTGGTCGCTGCGACCGCAAATTCCTCGGGGTTCATTCGGCGCTGCAGTGCCTGCATTGCCATCTCTCCTATCCGAATGCTTCTTTTAAATTTGGAACAGGGGAGCTAAGGCGGTGCTGTAAATACGGGTACGGCTTTCGCTACTTTCCGATATACAAACTTCGGACAGTTTTGACGCAACAAAAAATCTATCAGTTTTACCTTATCGCCCTGTTAGTTACGCATGCATACACACACTTCCGAATTATGAGTATTGATCAGAACTGCTTGAACGCTTGTGGTTTTCTGTTTCCAATTGGATCTCTAATTCAAATTCTTAGGTTCTCCCGGAGTGGTTTTCCACTTCTAGATCGGGTCCCGGCGGAGTTGCCAAATAATGTTGCTAACTTTGCCTTAGTTTAATAGCTCTGTTTTATCACCTTTGCTCTTGAGTCGCCAGGTATCCTTCTGATACCGCCACGTGGTTCAAGTCCGAGTAATGATCAATAATCCAATACACCGCTTAGTAAGATTTAAATCAAAGCACATTTATTGTGCACAGTAATCACTACTCATGTACAAATTCTACGTCTAAGCTACTTCTACAGCTAACAGGCCAATACTTAACTTGGAACTGGCCCACCAGGTCAGGGAAACTAATGGCCTTTCGTTCGGGTTCTGAGCCTGCGGGATTCGAAGTTGGTACAGATTGGTAGTTAGGAGCGCCTATCTGGTAACGAGTGTTGAAGTAAGACTTACTAGATATAGGCGGCGGCTGAACCGGTCACTGTCAAGGGTTGGTTCGCGTTGCTGAGTGACCCGGTCCAGAAGAAAAGCAGAGGGGCGATTTGAACTTGGGGCTCAATTCTTATAGTCCCCAGGGGCTTCCCGCCTTTCGGGGCGGACCCTGTACCTGGTTCCAAGTGATTGGACTTTGTCCCAATCACTTGGTTTGATTTTCTCCAATGCTGGAGCGGTTCCCTGATCGATGGGCGGTCTTGAGGTGGTCGTTCACCTCCCATTGTGTGGCTTCTGCTGGCGCCATGGAGTCTGGTTTGGCTTTATGTTTCTAAATGTTGCTCATTGTTCCCGGGGATTGCTCATTAATATGCAGATGGCTGGTGTTTTGTTCTGCTGATGGTTGCTGTTATCGATCTTGTCTGGCCTTTCCAGAGGTAAATACACAGTCAACCTGCAGCTGCTCATTTTTGTCCTGTTGGCTGACTTTCCCATCAGCCTTTGCCGTTCGCCATTTTAAATCGGGAGTTAGCCATTTTAAGTGGCTACAGCTGCTTTAAATGTCAGTTGTAATTTGATGATAGAATTTGGAGGCACTGTTTGATAAAGTTTCCCATGGCAGGTTGATGGAAAAAGTGAAGTCGTATGGGGTTCAGGGTGTACTAGCTCGATGGATAAAGAACTGGCTGGGCAACAGGAGACAGAGAATAGTGGTGGAAGGGAGTGTCTCAAAATGGAGAAAGGTGACTAGTGGTGTTCCACAGGGATCCGTGCTCGGACCACTGTTGTTTGTGATAATGATCTGGACGAAGGTATAGGTGGTCTGATTAGCAAGTTTGCAGATGATACTAAGATTGGCGGAGTTGCAGATAGCGAGGAGGACTGTCAGAGAATACAGCAAAGTATAGATAGATTGGAGAGTTGGGCAGAGAAATGGCAGCTGGAGTTCAATCCAGGCAAATGCGAGGTGATGCATTTTGGAAGATCTAATTCAAGAGCGGACTATACGGTCAATGGAAGAGTCCTGGGGAAAATTGATGTACAGAGAGATCTGGGTGTTCAGGTCCATTGTACCCTAAAGGTGGCAACGCAGGTCAATAGAGTGGTCAAGAAGGCATACAGCATGCTTGCCTTCACCGGACGTGGTTTGAGTACAAGAGTTGGGAGGTCATGTTACAGTTGTATAGGACTTTGGTTAGGCCGCATTTGGAATTCTACGTACAGTTCTGGTTGCCACATTACCAGAAGGATGTGGATGCTTTAGAGAGGGTGCAGAGGAGGTTCACCAGGATGTTGCCTGGTATGGAGGATGCTAGCTATGAAGAAAGGTTGAGTAGATTAGGATTGTTTTCGTTGGAAAGACGGAGGTTGAGGGGGGACCTGTTTGAGGTCTACAAAATTATGAGGGGTATGGACAGGGTGGATAGCAACAAGCTTTTTCCAAGAGTGGGGGTGTCAATTACAAGGGGTCACGATTTCAAGGTGAGAGGGGGAAAGTTTAAGGGAGATGTGCGTGGAAAGTTTTTTACGCAGAGTGTGGTGGGTGCCTGGAATGCTTTGCCAGCGGAGATGGTAGAGGCGGGCACGATAGCATCATTTAAGATGCATCTAGACAGATATATGAACAGGCGGGGAACAGAGGGAAGTAGATCCTTGGAAAATAGAAGACAGGTTTAGATAAAGGATCTGGATCGGCGCAGGCTGGGAGGGCCGAAGGGCCAGTTCCTGTGCTGTAATTTTCTTTGTTCTTTGTTCTATTAACTTCCACATTGAGAATACTTTTTTGAATCAGCCAACCATGACTTTATAATTGTGAATTCTTATCTGAGCAGTTCTGGCACATGGTAAGGCAATTCACAAAGCAATCCCCACTGCTATTATAAAATATTAATAAAAGATACCCAAACTAAAAACAAATATTCTAGTTTGTTGAAAATGTATTAGTTACATCATTTTTAGTTACATTTTTCAGATGGGTAACTGACAAAGAATGATTTGTGTACTTTATTTCATACAATTTTAGATCGATAGGATAAACACAAGTTAAAAATGGCTTGGTTATCTACATCATTAAGGGAATGTCAGAAAATGCTAGAAATACTCAGCAGGTCAAGTGCCTTCTGTGGGGAGAAACAGAGTAAATAACTTGGCTTTGCATCCCGCTGCCGAGCAGTGATGGAGGGGCAAGGGCTTTAAAGATAGTGGGCTGGGCCCGATTCTGGGATTCATGCCCCCATTCCCATGTCCAGAAATGTTACCGGTACACATGTCTGGCCATCTGCTCAACCTGCTTTTGATACAATTGCCAGATGGGCTCATTATGAACATTTGTCTGAGCTCTAAGAATGGTTAATAGATCATCTCCAGCAGGGGATGTTTACTCTGTTTCAAACAAAATAATAATCTTTATTAGTGTCACAAGTAGTCTTACATTAATAATGCAATGAAGTTACTGTGAAAATCCCTTAGTCACCTGTTAGGGTACACTGAATGAGAATTCAGAATGTCCAATTCACGTAACATCAGGGACGGGATTCACCGACCCCCCTCTGGGTCGGAGAATCACTGGGGGCCGGCGTGAATCCGGTGCCGGGAATTTGGCGGTGGCAGGAATCGCGTCGCGAGGGTCGGCGGCCGCCAGCAGCGCCCACCCCCGGCGATTCTCCGGCCCGTGATGGGCTGAGTGGCCGCCCGTTTTCGGCTGGTCGCGCCGCCGTAAATTAGAGTAGGTACTTACCGGGGGGACCTAGTTGCTTGGGCGGCCTCCAGGGTCCTCGGGGGGGGGGGGGGGGGGGCGAGGGGGGGGGGGGCGCGGGGGGATGTGACCCCGGGAGGTGCCCCCACAGTGGCCTGGTCCACGATCGGGGCCCACCGATCCGCGGGCGGGCCTGTGCCATGGGGGCACTCTATTCTTCCGCGTTGGCCACTGAGGTCCTCCGCCATGGCTGTCGCGGAGATGAACCCCCCCCCTGCGCATGCGCTGGGATGACGCCAGCACACGCTGGTGCTCCCGTGCATGTGCCAACTCACGCCGGCCAGCGGACGCCCTTCGGCGCCGGTTGGCGTGGCGCCAAGCCTCTTCCCCGCCGGCTGGCACGGCGCAAACCACCCCGCCGCTGGCCTAGCCCCTGAAGGTGTGGAGGATTCCGCATCTTTGGGGCGGCCCGACGACGGAGTGGTTCACGCCACACCTCGGCACCGGAGTTGCCCGTCCCGCCGATTCCCGCAGAATCCCGACCCAGGTCTTTTGGGAGGAAACCGGAGCACCCAGAGGAAAACCATGCAGCCTCGGGGAGAATGTGCAGACTCCGCACAGACAGTGACCCAATCCGGGAATCGTGTGAAACGTGTGAAGCAATAGTGCTAACCACTGTGCTACCATGCCACCCAGAGGAATGCTAGCTTTGTGTGATTGATCTTTCTAGAAAATGTTTTTCAGTGCATGTGAGTTTTTTTGAACAAGGTTAAAAGATGTGAAGTAGATTGAATGTTTCCTCAGTCGGGCCTTCATTGCCTGTGTTTGATTGATAGCAATATGATAGGATGAAAAGGGAAATTATTTTCTGAGGGCATAATGAATGGTTTTTATTTCTCTCATGATTATTTCAAAATTTGCCAGTGTGATTTTATGTCTCATTGGTTGTTTATCCAGTGCATATTCAGTGAATGGGCATGGAGAGGACATGTGGCATGGGCGATATGAGTGGGAGATATGAGGGTCATGGGTGATATGAGGGGGAGTGGGAGATATGAGCGGGAATGGAGGTGGAATGGGGGCTATGAAAGGGTATGGGGGATATGAGGAGGCATGGTGGGAACATGGGAGATATGGGGGAATGTGGAATGTGGGGGAGGTTAATGGGGGTGAGGGCTAGAGAGCCTAAAGACCAGGTTACAATCGGGCCATTGTCTTACAATTCATCAACCTTTGTTGCAACCTCAGGCCTTCCTCCAGAACCCATCACCAGTCCATGCCTGCCTCCACAACATGAAAACAGCGTGGCTCCACCAGGATGGAGGCAGGATTGTGGGATTGGGAAACATCTCAACCCCGATACCCATCTCCTTGATGAAAATCCGGCTCAACAATTCATGTCGACGATAAGCCTTCACTGGTTCTGATTAAATGCCTCCTCTTTTCGAATAGTCCCATAGGATCTTTGACATCCAGCTGTATGGAAAGAAAAGACTGTTTGTTTAACACCTCATCTGACAGGTAGTATCTCCAAACAATGCAGCACTCCATCAAGGACATACTGATGTATGAGTCTATCTGGTTAGATTGTATAGTCAAGTCTTGAAGTAGAGAAAGGGCCCATAATTTTATGACTTTGTGGCAAAGATGCCACTAATCAAATCAAGCTGGAAATTCAAAGAATGTATTTGATGGCAGATCAATTGAAATGGAGACTTGTGCAGATTGACAGGCAAGTGATGGGGCTGACCCAATTCCGTCTACATGTTGAATCATTGGAAAAATGCATTATGAGGGTAAAATTCTCAGTGAGGGAAAATGTATGTAGAAAATGCTATTGAAATGTTAAGGTCAGAAAAATGCAATTTCCCATTATATTTCCCTTTGCTTTGGAGTTTTACATTTGTAATAATTTGACTAAAAATTGAGAAAGAATAGTTTGTTTGCTTATTCGAAAGGAATGGTTGCCATGTGAAGATCTTCCTACAGTTTCTCTTGTGGATACATGAATTGGGTACAGTTTGAATTTGAATTGGTTTTTGGACCGAGCAATGAGATGGATTAAGGGCTTACCCTGTCCACTCTGCGCATTTGGAACTTTAAGAATGGGATAAAAATTAAATCACATCCTAAGCCCACTTTAAACTAACCATTACTTCCTGTGTGATACATCTGTTTTAATATTTTCAACAGTGGTTGTTGCCTACAATAAGGTCCTGGCCCCTTCAATTGAATCTTTCTTACAACACTCAGCTGAATGGTATTGCATGACTAAAAATAGATATAGATATAGGGCAACGCTCTCTACCATCCCTTCCACCCCCCCCCCCCCCCCCCCAAGGTTAACATTTTCTTTATGCATAACAAGGGGGGAAAACAAGTAAAAGCATCTGGTAAATTAGACAATGCTTTTTTTTTTACAGGTCCAACCTTGTATTTCTAAAGGCTGTGCACTAAAAGTGAGTTTGCAAAAATGAGAAATCAGTGCATTTCAGACTTTTGCAAAAAACAATCTCCACCCTTTCTGGGAGACAATGACATTAGACTGTGCCACCCTCATTAAACAGTCTCTTCAGAAATCTGTCATCAGCCATTCAGTGTCCCATTTATACAATCTGAGCAACGCTGCGATCAAAACTGACTGGAGATTGGTACATTCTCAGAGCATGACTTTCAAACTCCCCTTATCCTTTAGAAGTTTGGCTCACTTTCTGCAAATGAGAACAGAAAATGCTTTCACTTGAGAACATGTTACAACACTTTTCTAATGCCTGTGCTTCACTGAAACTGTTTAATTAGCTCCTGTGGTTTATTTAGTTTGGATTCATAGGGCCATTTACACTAATCTTACTGTACAAAAGCTGTTCTACAAGTGCTTGCCAAGCAACCTGATTGACCCAACTAGTCCTTCATTCCCATTGTAGTGTCTAAAAGAAAAGATCAGATGATTTCTTGGCAGCATTCTTTGTAAGAAAACATCTTTATCAAAATGGTGACAACTTTTGTTAGTTAATCATCACTCACATTAGAAAGGATTGGTGAAAGATTTCCCACTCTACAGCAGATTTAGCAATATCGCTCGTCGACTCTTTTCCACTCTGATGACAACCAACTTACAGAAAGAACCATTTAGCTGGGATTTACAAAGTTATGCAGTCAGCACAAAGTTGATGCCTTTTGTCATGTTTTTTTGTCAAAATACCATTGGCACATAGATGGCTCTAATCTTCTTGCATGATATTAGTTGTGTGCTTCTGTTTAAAATGATTAAAAGTGAACCTATTAATAAAACTGCTCTTTTATTAAAATAATAGATGAAGTGATTTCTTCCAAATGTTTCAACATATTTGTTACTAACACAGTCAACTCTTATTTCAAAGTTGCTTAATTCAAAATCTCTGATAATTCAGTTATTTTTAGCACAAAAAAGTTACTTGGAATTAATTCAGTGAAATGTCAAAACTTTCAGTCAACTTTGTGACATATTATGAACACATCTTGAAGCATGTCAGGGCATTTTGTTGCACAGTCCAATTTCAAATTGAAAGTCCCCCAAGCATCCTAACAGAAAGGTCAAACCTGGGGCTGGATTCTCTGTTTTTGGGACTATGTCCCCACGCCGTCGTAAACACTGTGGCCTTTCACGCCAGAAAAACTGATGTGAAAGGGCCACATATTCATAGCCCTGTAGGGGGCTAGCAGTGAACCATCGGGAACCTCGCAGCTTTTGCTGCAGATATGGGCCCCCGCACTTTCGGGTCAGAAGTCGTGCCTGTGCACGGCGGCGGCCTCCAGCTGGACCCTCCAAATGGTGCCTCCGATCGGCCCACCCACAACCGTGGCGGCTGCTGACTGAGTCCGCAGCCGCCACGCTAGTATCCCGACCGTCAGGACCATATTAGGTCCATGCCTTCGGGACTTCAGCCGGTCAGGAGCAGAGAATGGTGGGGCGGGTCTCCAGCGATGGCCGCAGGTAGGCGATACACGGCGCGGCGTACCCGGAGAGTACGCCACTTTACGGGGTCCAGAGAATCAGGGAACCGGCACTGGTCCCGATTCCATGTGTGGAAATGGATTCTCCGCCCTGGCACAGCCGCCATTTTGGCATCAGGGTGCGGAGAATCCAGCCCCGGTTCTTTTTTGTATTTTAGATCACTGTATATTTAAAAAAATTATTATTTCATGGAATCTCAGTGGCGCTGGCAAAGCCAGCATTTGTTTCTCATCCCTAATTGCCCCTGAGAAAGTGTTGGTGAACAGCCTTCTTGAACTGCTGCGGTGTGGATGTACACCCACAGTGATGATACGAAGGGAGTTCCAGAATTTTGACTTAGCGAACCTAATGTAATGGGCTAGAATTGGCAGGTGGTGGACCAAATGTTGGTGCAGAAGACAATGAACAGCTGACCCAATGGCCGAGATCTTATGGATCCATTCACCCCGCCATGTCCGCTGCTTGTTTTCTGGTCGTGCAGGCGGTTTGCCATTAACCGCCGGCAGGATCTGCCGGTCCCAGTGAAGTCTGTAGCATTTTGTATGCCTCGTCCGCCCCGCTGCAGGGCGGGACGGGAAGATCACGCTGGCAGGAAGGGCTGGAAAATCCCATCCAGCAAGAATCTTCAGGCAAACTTTACCAGTACAAATATTTAATGAAGTGCTTGAAACCTTCAAGACCCAAAATGATACTTAGAAATATTTCCATTAAATTGCACCCCTAACTTTAATCAAGTTTAGTACATATATTTAAAAATTCCATTTTATTAAAATAATCAGCAATGAGTTCCGGTACCTGCTGTAGCCAAAATGCACCTCACCTTTAGGAAGTGGAAGGTTGTTTTAAACAACTCAGGCTAGCTTGACCTTGTGCTAGCCGCTCAGGAATTCGCACCTCCCTTACATGGCCCAATGCCCTTGCAAAGCACAAAGGTCACAAGGCGTGATTAACCATGTCCCATCCATGACAACCACTGATGCCTGCTCATTGAGGTGCATGCTGGGTATAATGAGTGCTGAGGACAATGCTGACTGCCTGCAAAACTGAGTAGGAGGAGCATGCCAGAAGAACAACCCTTCCCCCTCTCAAGCACTGGTAGCAGGTCATCTTCCAGCCTCCCCTTCCTCGCTCCAGACCGCAGAAGCAAAAGAGGCAGGAGAAATAGTCAACAGCACCTTTATACAAAAAGGTGAAAACAAACTTCACAACAGCCTATATATCACATGAATCATTAACCAACAAGGAAAAGGGACCCTTTTGCTACAAAATATTGGTACCAGCACAAAACTACAACAACGCAGAAAACCAAACACACTTTAAACATGAAACAGTTAATAGTACAATGAAGTCACCAGCATTCAAATCGGCCTGCCACTATCTCCCCCTCCCATGGTTCCCAGCACTGCTCTAGATTTCAAGTTAAGGACGTAAGCTTTAAAATCGAGGTTGTTGTAACATTGTGCTGTTCTGGCACTTTTGTTTATTTGTACAAGGATGAGCATCACTTCCAAAAAATAAGCCATTTATCATTGCAAAATAACTTTAGTTGCTTGCCCTGACTAGCTCCAAACACTTCAGTTGCATAAGGCCATAAGACACAGGAGCAGAAGTAGGCCATTCGGCCCATCGAGCCTACTCCGCCATTCAATGAGATCATGACTGTTGTGATATAATCCTCAGCTCCACTTTCCCACCTTATCCCCATAACCCTTGATTCTCGTACTGATTAAAAATCTGTCTATCTCAGCTTTGGACATACTTAACGTCCGAGCCTCTACAGCCCTCTGCAGTAAAGATTTCCGCAGGAGCACTGTCCTCTGAGAGAGGCGGTGTCGTAGCGGTATTGTCACTGGACTAATAAACCAGAGACTTAGAGTAATGCTCTGAGGTCATGACCCAGGTTCAAATCCCGGCACTGCAGATGGTGACATCCTTACCTGGTCTGGCTACATGTGACTCCAAACCCACAGCAATGTGGTTGACTCTTAACTGCACCCTTAGGGATGGGCAATAAATGGGGGCACAGCCTGCGATTCCCACGTTCCATTAACGAATTTTTAAAAAAAATTCCTCCTCATCTCGTGTCGTAAATGAGCACCCTCTTACTCTGAGATTATGCCCTCTGGTCCTAGACTCTCCCACAAGGGGAAAACAACCTTTCAGCATCAACCCTGTCGAGACTTTAAGAGCTGCTGGTGCTGGCTGATATGGCTCCAGCGCTCCGTACGGCCATAAGGCACAATGCATGGAATGGAAGTGCAGGTTCAGCAGGAAGCAGACAGGTATGCCCAGCAGAGGAATAGTATTGTCGCAGAGTAAATTGGAAAGATCACTTTGGAGCACCAGCCCTTCAGTTCTGACAAATGGGCTTGACTTGAGTCCAGACATGGTTCACCGGCCAGGAAACCAGGGTGTGTGGGCTGCACAGCTCTCCGCGAGGCCTGTTTCACAATTAGGCAGGTTAAAATGGAGCACTTGACAAGCCTGACTGTGAACAAATAGATCCATCTACAGGAGGCACGGCGTTTTTAATGACAAGCAGGCCAGGAAATGGAGTTGATAGACTTCTGGTTCACTGTCAAGAGAGCCGGTGCTTGTTTTCATTTCTCCAAATGCATCATAAATATTTCTCTGCAGTGTTGCTCCAGGCAAGGAACCATTTCTAATTCAAGTCGCAAGATGCGTTTGATAGATAAATGCATGTTTTTGACATTAAATTAATTTGAAACATTGATAACTGAAAGAGTGAGAATTCTTTATGTCAAACATCTTTAATCTTTTATCCCCAGACTTAAAATTATTATATAAATCTGTCATTGCAGACTGTGGGTGTTTCCCACACTGTCTTTCAGCCGACATTTAAACCCACAGAAAATGAATGGTAGATTGGGCCAGGATCCAGCATAGAGAGTTGGAAGATTGTTTCCGTTGTGACAATGTCAAAACAACTTAAAAGACAGTGTTGCCCATTTAGATATGTGTATTGATCTTGAACTACGTATGGGAAAAAAGAATGCAGGAAATCACCAAACATTAAAAGAAGTTTTCACTGTGTGAGGTCAGTAAAAGAAAACTATTTTTGTTCGGCATAAAAGCTCATACTGTTAGTATTGGCAATGTGCGCAGTATATTGAATTGTGGTGTTTTCTTTGAGGCAAAGCTATGCAGAACTGTTGTGACTGGCTTCAGGGAAATAATACATGGTGATGGGATTCGACAGGCCCAAATCCTACAGAAAGTCAGTCTGAATGTGCTCTGACAAGAATGAGGGGCTGATTGGCTCTCCCCTTTCTATTTTCGAACAAGACAAAACTCTGCATCACAGCTTGGTATGGCAACTGCTCGGCCCAAGATCGCAAGAAACTCCAGAGTGTGGTGAACTCAGCCCAGCGCAAGCTTGCCACCCTCACATTGACTCTTATACACCTCCCGCTGCCTCAGGAAGGCAGACAGCATTATCAGAAACCCCGCCCACCCAGGCTTTGCCCTCTTTCAGACCAGAAGATAAAGACGTCCGAAGACCCGCACATCCAGACATAAGAACAGCTTCTTCCCCACAGCTAATAGACTCCTCAACGACTCTCCCTTGGAAGGATCTGTTCCCTGTAACAACATTATCCACGACGCCCTATGCTGCTCTTGTTCATGTAATTGCTTTGTTTAGCCCCTTGTTCCATACTGTAACCAATCACAGTTTGTTGATGTACCATTTGTCAATGTACTCTGTTGATGGGGCAACATCAGTGGTTAGCACTGGGATTGCGGCGCTGAGGACCCGGGTTCGAATCCTGGCCCTGGGGACCCGGGTTCGAATCCCGGCCCTGGGTTCGAATCCCGGCCCTGGGTCACTGTCCATGTGGAGTTTGTACATTCTCCCCATGTCTGTGTGGGATTCACCCCCACAACCCAAAGATATGCAGGTTTGGTGGATTGACCACACTAAATTGCCCCTTAATTGGAAAATAATAATTGGGTATTCTAAATTTATAAAAAAAAGAAAAATGTACTCCGTCGATTATTCTTTATTTGTCTACTGTGTACGTACTGGCTGCAGAAAAATACTTTGGTACATGTGACAATAAATCAAATCAAAATCAAATCAAACCCTCCAAGTCATGCGTGATCGTGCAGAAAAATCGCAAGCATGAAAATCAGAAATAAAAACCGAACTTTCTGTGGATGGACATCAAAGATGGATTAATATTTTAGCTCATGTTTAGAAACACAAGGATTGGAGAACTACAAAGGCCCACTCAGTCCAAAGATGTGCAGGTTGGGTGGATTGGTCATCTAAATTGCCCCTTACTCCTTCACTCAGACACTGTTTCAGGATTGTTAATGAATGACCCGAGTTAGATGGTGAATTCAGTGATCAATCTCAAAGTGCTTTACATGGCAGTCTGTCAGGCAGTCTGTGATTGCTACTTAAGCCCGGCCCCACAGTCTCCAAGTGCCATATTCCCCTTTCTGCTGTTTCTAGGTCTGACTTCCCCCTTAGGGAAGGCAGAGGGTACCAGAACTAAAAGAACCATAGAACCATAGAATTCCTACAGTGCAGAAGGAGGCCATTCGGCCCATTGGGTCTGCACCAACTCTCTTTAAGGGCGTCCATTCCATTAATTCCACCAGCTGCTATGGTGGAGTTTGAAGATTTGTACCCATATCCCCAGAGCATCTGGATTACGAGAACAGTGACGTTACTGCTGTGACACCATCTTCCCCCATACCTCAAGTTCAATGAGTTAGATGGTGAACTTAGTGCTGAGTCTCAAGATGTTTTATATCGCTTCTGGGCGATCCCTCGTTTCAGCGTAAAAGTTTCCCTTGATAGGACGCTTGTGCTGGGAATGGAGGCGATAACGTGAGTATAGCTATAGGCTACTACTGCAGACCACGAGTCTGGACGCGTGCTGGAGGCAGTTGGGGGAAATTTGTGACAGGTTGTTCAGAACAATGCTTAACGTGACTGTGGTATGTTCAGACTACCCCTGGGACACCACAGTCTGGGCAGCATCTTGGTGTAACCCCATACGCCAGATTTGTTAAGATGCCTTTCCATGGAGCACAGTGCATCAAGGAGGGAGCAGAGGGGATTGACCAGGAATGGTCACTTCCATCTCATTACAACTGTGCTGTTCCTCCAACTAATCGCAGGCCCAGTTAAGCTTATTTAGAGAAATACAGGAGATGGAGGCCTCCTATAAGAACATAAGAGCCAGGAGCAGGAGTAGGCCATCTGGCCCCTCGAGCCTGCTCCGCCATCCAATAAGATCATGGCTGATCTTTTTGTGGACTCTGCTCCACTTACCCACCCGCTCACCATAACCCTTAGTTCTTTACAGTTTAAAAATCTATCTATCTTTGCCTTAAAAACAACCAATGAGGTAGCCTCAACTGCTTCACTGGGCAGGGAATTCCACAGATTTACAACCCTTTGGGTGAAGAAGTTCTTCCTCAACTCAGTCCTAAATCTGCTCCCACTTATTTTGAGGCTATCTCCCCTTGTTCTGGTTTCACCCGCCAGTGGAAACCACCTCCCTGCTTCTATCTTAACTGTTCCTTTCATAATTTTATATGTTTCTATCAGATTCCCCCTCATTCTTCTAAATTCCAATGAGTATAATCACAGTCTACTCAGTCTCCACTCAAAAGCCAATCCTCTCAACTCCAGAATCAACCGAGTTAATCTCCTCTGCACCTCCTCCAGTGCCAGTATATTCTTTCTCAAGTAAGGAGACCAAAACTGTACACAGTACTCCAGGTGTGGCCTCACTAGCACCCTATACTGTTGCAACATAACCTCCCTGTTTTTAAACTCCACCCCTCTAGCAATGAAGGGCAAAATTCATTTGCCTTCTTAATTACTTGCTGCACCTGCAAACCACTTTTTTGCGATTCATGCACAAGGACACCCAGGCCCCTCTGCACAGCAGCATGCTGCAATTTTTCAACCGTTTAAATAATAATCCATTTTGCTGTTATTCCTACCAAAATAGATGACCTCACATTTACCAACATTGTACTCCATCTGTCAGACCCTCGCATACTCACTTAAACTATCTATATCCTTCGGCAGACTTTCCATGTCCTCTGCACACTTTACCGCTCATCTTAGTGTCATCTGCGAACTTTGACATATTACACTTGGTCCCCAACTCCAAATCATCTATGTAAATGGTAAAGAATTGTGGACCCAACACTAATCCCTGAGGCACACCTCTGCCGACGTTTACTCTTCACTTCTGGGAACTATCGCAGGCACATTAAAGATCTCCCGGTGTGTTGCCATTTGTTTATTGGAGTGTTAAAAGAAATCTTTGGTGCCTTTGCACTCCATGCCAATGAAAAGTCATGTCCTTTGTTTGATCAGAGACATGGAATTGAACTGATCTTTCACTGTCACTCCCTCAAAACGATGATGACACCTGGCTGGCTTCATAACCTACGGCAGATATAGCGGCCAACCCCTCTTTCTCAATTTGGCATAGTTGCGTTCTGCCGCGGCCGATATCCTGGAGGCAAACGCGACCGGCCTCTCTTCGCCATTGTCCACGCAGTGTGATAAAATGGTGCCAATGCTGTACGGCGAGGAGTCACACGTGACTAGGAGTGTTTTAGCGGGGTCGTAATGCGAGAGCAAACCTGATGAGGTCAACAGCTGTTTGATTTGAGCAAATACTTCTTCCTATTGTGCTCTCCACGCCCATCCTATTTTTTTTTAGTCAGTGGTGTAGGGGCGCCACCATAGTTGCAAGAACAGGGATGAACTTCCCACAGTTGTTTAGTAACCCTAGGAAGGAACGCATTTCAGTCATACTGCACGTACTCCCCGTGTCTGGTTTCTTCCCACAAGTCTGAAAGACGTGCTGTTAGGTGAATTGGACTTCTGAATTCTCCCTCGGTGTACCTGAACAGGCGGCGGAGTGTGGTGACTGGGGGATTTTCACAGTAACTTCATTGCAGTGTTCATGTAAGCCTACTTGTGACAATCCTAAAGATTATAAGATTATGAGAGTCGGTAGGAGAGCCCTGGCGATGTGGGACATGCGGAATGCAAATCCCAATGTAGCTAACAACCCCACTGCCCCAACAGAGGCAGGCACCAGCCCAGAGCTTGTATCTTTCACATCGACCAACAGGATGAGGAATGCATGCAATTAACTTGCATTGCGGCACCCAGAGTGAACCCCATCAGGATCACCCTTTAGAGATGGAATTGGATATGGGAGCCGCAGTTTCGGTCATTGGAAGGCAAACATTTGACAGGAGAGGTAGTGAAGTCGTGGTATTGTCGTTGGACCAGTAATCCAGAGATCCAGAGTTATGCTCTGGGGACCTGGGTTCGAATCCCACCATGGCAGATGGTGAAATTTGAATTCAATACAAATTTGAAATTAAAGGTCTAAAAGGTGACCATGAAACCATTGACAATCGTCATAAACACCCACCTGGTTCACTAGTGTGCTTCAGCGAAGGAAATCTGCCATCCTTACCTGGTCTGGCTGACATGTAACTTCAGACCCACAGCAATGTGGTTGTCTCTTAAGTGCCCTCAGGGATGGGCAATAAATGCTGGCCCATGAACAAATAATAAATAAATAAAAACTGGGATACAACAACTGAATCTGCAGAACACAGAGGCGAGATTAGCAACATATACGGGTGAACCACTCACCATTGCAGGGGCTATGATAACCCCAGTGATTTACGCGCAGCAGTCAGTCAGACTCCCACTGATTGTAGTGAAGGGACACAGCCCCAACTTGGCTGAGCCTGGTTTCAGTGCCTCCACTGAACTGGCAATACATTTTTCAGATGTGGACTGGAGGCCTCTACATGGTGTTGGGAAAGTACCCGAGGTTTTCCAGCCAGGATTAGGAAAAATTAAGGAGGCCATGGTTAAAGATACAGGTGGATCCGGATGCACAGCCAAAATAGTTTCGGGCCCTTCTGGTTCTGTGTGCACTATTGGCAAAAGCCGAAGCTGAATTGAGCCGGTTAGAGGGCTTTGGGATTATCAGGCGCTCCTTCATACACATTTATTTATCATGATTGTCAAGTCACAAGAATTTGGCCAAGTTCATCTGAATTACTTAATTTCTGATCGCTAGTTTAATGGCAGGTCTACATCTGACAGAAAGCTGTTAATGTAAGATGGTGGGCATGTTCCACCAGAAGAGCCCACGGTTCCGATGACATTGACAGCACCTCATCCATTGACAACGTAAATTCAAAACAATTTGTCATCGGAGTTGACCATTTTTCAGCCAAGCAGCTACAGGGCTGACACTTTTCGCGTACTCCTCATGAACCGCTCCTGTAAACCCTGTCCACGACGTATATTAGATATAGGCCCGATTTAACGAAAAGGAACAAGTCTCGTTTTGGGCGTGTTTAGAGGGGTATTTCTCAGCGCCTGCAGTGCTGAGCACGACCCCGTTATTAAACAGGGCTCTGTTTATTTTTCGTGCCTCAGCGAGGAACGACTCTCTGAGGCTGCACTTAGCTTGATTTCCTGCACTGAAACCACGACCTCTCGACCCCTTGCCACAGTCTCCGGACCCCCCCCACTAATGCGCCAAGGTACCGAATTGGGGTCCTTCAGTCCCAATCACCCCATTTAATAAGGGCAGGGCACTCCCAGGCCCAATCCTCGGCACAGGCCAACTGCCACCTATGCACCCTGTAAGTGCCAGAGTGGAGCTTCCAGAATGGCACTGCCAGGGTGTCAGGTTGGCAGTGCCAAGGTTCCCAGATGGCATCAGGGATGCCAGGGTACCACCAGAGCTCAACCATGCGGGGGCCTCCAGAACTCAACCATGCGGGGGCCTCCGGTCGCCTCCCCCCCCCCCAAGTGCCGTTACACCTTGTCCACCTTTGTGGAAATCAGTGCGAAGCAGCACCATGGCGAGGTCTCCCAGGCCTGGGCGTACAATCCGGGACCTTGGGATACTCTGGCGTAGACATTTCCAAGTGAGGCTAACTGCTTACTTGAATATGCAAATCTGGATACCGCCCAGTGAGATTGTGTTAGGACTCGCGAGACGTCCCGAAGCTGTACGATTGTGCCCATGCATGGTAGCACAGTGGTTAGCACCGGTGCTTCAGAGCGCCAGGGTCCCAAGTTCAATTCCCGGCTTGGGTCACCGCCTGTGCAGAATCTGCATGTTCTCCCTTGTCTGCGTGAGTTTCCTCCGGATGCTCCGGTTTCCTACCACAAGTCCTGAAAATTTGGGCATTCTGAGTTCTCCCTCAGTGTACCCGAACAGGCGCCGGAATGTGGCGATTAGGGGATTTTCACAGTAACTCCATTGCAGTGTTAATGTGAGCCTACTTATGACAATAATAAAGATTATTATTATTTTCATGTGGAGTTTACAGCTGTACAAACCTCAGGCTAATGTAAATTGCATAGAATTTGTGATCGCAGGAACAGGGGGCGCGATTCTCCACTCCCGCGCCGGTTGGGAGAATCGCCTGGGCCGCCAAAATTTCCCAGGACGCCGGTCCGACGCCCTCCCGCGATTCTCCCAAGCGGCGGGAACAGCCCCCTCGAGTTCCACGGGCCGCAGGCTGGAGAATCGTCGGAGACACCCAAAATAGCGATTCTCCGGCACCCCCGCTATTCTGAGGCCCGGATGGGCCGGGCGGCCAGGCCAAAACGGTGGGTTCCCCCCGGCGCCGTCCGCACCTGGTCGCTGCCGTCGGGAACAGCGCGGGAAAGCTGGGGGGGGGGGCAGCCTGCGGGGGGGGGGGGGGGGGGGATCCTGCACCGAGGGGTACCTCAAATGTGGCATGGCCCGCGATCGGTGCCCACCGATCGTCGGGCCGTCCTCTCTGAAGGAGGACCTCCTTCCTTCCGCGGCCCCGCAAGATCCGTCCGCCATCTTCTTGCGGGGCGGACTCAGAGAGGACGGCAACCACGCATGCGCCTATGCGGAGCCGCCTTTATGTGGCGACAAGGCCTGGTGCATGTAGATGACGCGGCCCTGATCCTAGCCCATTGTCGGGGCCTGAATCGGTCGGGATCGGGGCCATTTCGCGTCGTCGTGAACCTCGACGGCGTTCACGACGGCGTGGGCACTTCGGCGCGGGAGTGGAGAATCCCGCCCAGGACTTTTCAGCCGCTGAGAAATATACCGCTGCCTATGCTCCACAAATGTCCACTCCCACTTTATTTCATTCAACTCAAGCAAAGGCCCTTTTCAGCATTGCTGAAAAAATACATTTTGACAAAACCTATCATCTTGCATTCATCAGGACAATCGCAAGAATACCAACAGCAATTTTATACTGTATGGGAAAAGAGTGCTGATTGGTTGACAAGTGGACTCTGATTAGCAGAAGTATTGCCATGAAGAATGCGTGATTGACAGTTAACTGCCAAGCATTGTTTGAAAATTAAAACCAGGCCGCTTGACTCTGATTAGTCAAGGAATTGCCCTGAGGAATGAACCAGCAACTGGGTGTCACTTATTTTTTTTCGCTGAAACAGGCACAATGAGAACACATTCCTTTTGTCTGGAGTTAATATATGTGCATTAATATATGTAGCTTCTAATATACACAAATGCACCACAATGTACCAGCCTCCCCAAACAGACGCTGGAATGTGGCGACAAGGGGCTTTTCACAGTAACTTAATTTGATGCCTACTTGTGACAATAAGCAATTTTCATTTAATTTCATTTCATGTGAGCCTGACTTACGATTTTATTAATTCTCAGTGTAATTCTTAACACACTGAGGATTATTTAGCAAATATTATCTTATCGCAGCATCACATTTAATGTTGGACACTTGTGTTCTGAGTTTTGCAAGCACTGGCTGGTTGGGTATGGTCTGTACCTTGCCCATTGTGAACAATTGAAAGGACATGCTATTTAATATGATCTGCCAGTCTCTGGGATGTACGGCTACATACCTGACACCACATTGGGCACTGAAATTCATATACCACGTTACTCAGTTGTGTGATAGGCAGAACATCTTTTTGGCTTGATAGCGCCATACTGTTTGTGGTGAATACCATTTATGTTTCTACTGCATAGTATCAGTTTGAAACAGTTAGCTTCATGTTGCATATCGTGCAAACTCACGAACGTCCCTAAGGCAAACTACCTCAGATTATGCTGGAAAGGAACGTCATCTAAAAAATGTGAGCAACAGGTGAAGCTAGCTGTTTCACGCTAGATTTAAAACAATGCTTGGCAGTTTACTGCCAGTTATCATCAACAGGTGCATTCTCCATGGCAACACTTCCACCTGTCAGAGTCCACTTGCCAACCAATCAGCACTCTCTTCCCCCCAGACAGTATAAAATTGCTGTTCCCCCTGACATTGGGTATTCTTACGATTGCTCTGCTGAGTGCACGATGAAAAGCTTTGACACAATGTACTTTTTCAGCAATACTTATAATCAGTTCTGTACCAAACAACTAAGGATCCCCTTATTCCTTTCTTCCTCATGTTCTTATGTAATTTACCCTTGAATGCATCTATGCTAAATGCCTCAACTGTTTCATATCGTAGCAAGTTCCACATTGGGTAGTGCGGTTTCTCCCGAATTTCTTATTGAATTTATTAGTGACCAACTTATATTCACAACCTCTAGTTTCGGACTCCCCCACACGCAGAAATATCTTCTCGAGCCTCACCTCTGTGTAGGGTTCTTTACGTATGGTTTGTGCATTACCTCCTGAGTTGTAAAATCTGCTGCTAATAACTGAATTTGTGGTTGGATGTTTGCCTAGAGGTGTCAAAGTCATTTTGTGGTAATCGTTTCCAATGTAATTTAAATGATTCACAAAGTAAGTAAACTCTGCACCACAACCCAAATGAATAATCAGAGTCCATTTTGGATCGAATGATACTTTTGAGCGATACTCACATGAGGCAGCTTTCATTATTATCCTTCACCAGGAACGTACTATGGCATAGCTCAAGTTAGTGCTGTAACATAATACTTAGAGACTGCATAAATCTAACTCTGAGCTGCATAAATGAAGCCCCTCTTGCCTTCCCTGTCAAGATCATAACCAGCCATCTGCTTTTCGCTTATGCAATTAAATGGTTAAGAGCTATCAGCAGCTCTACTGCACAAAATACATTGATTTTGTAAAGATAATTCAGCAGGGATACTGTCCCGAATGGAACCTCACCAATAGCAATGCGAATCACAACTATATAGCATTATCACTCGATCTCTCACTCACATATATGTCCAGTGAGGCTTAATGTTTAAATATTCCAATTAGCTTTTTGGGTTAATGGAAAAATGTTGATGTTTTGTGGGAAAAGCATGGGGTGGGGCAGGGTGGCATAATTCACCTATTCACTCTTCCTGGTAGCTTACTCTTGTTGACCTTGCTGGATTTTCCATTCAATTATGAGGCAGAAGTTGCCGTTTTCTGGGTTAAAAGAATCCACGGACCAGAAAATACAATGTTATCGTTAGGGTGCAATTTCCAATCTTCTGAATTGTTCACGTACCTCGACTGTGAAACAGTGGGAATCTGCAATCCCTGGGTCAAGTTTAAATCCTTCCTGTCAAAAAAAACCGAAAACTTTTTCAGTTGTAGACTGGATGGCATTGCAAGTAGTCCGTCTTCTCACGGAATTAAACATCTGCCACTTCCTAAGAAGAATTCTTTTGCATTTTCTATTATGGAAATATGCCCAGGGTCACATGGTGCCAGAGAAGTAGTTCTGACGGGTCAAAGAGGCAGCTGTAATCCAGATTTCCATAGGGAGTGAGAAGAATGGATAATCTGTTCAGTAAACACGACTAGTAGAGAGTGTAATCAGAGAGAGTGAGACAGAGAGAACTCAAACCAGAAACAGAACATTGAGAAGGTAATACAAAGACATTTTTCTCCTTGAGAATATTGTTATGCAGCTAGTCAGATGCACAACTATTTGATACTGAGCAATTATCCCCTTCAGAAATCATTTTATATTGCACTGAACTATTTCAGTTCTTGAAATAAACAAAACTGTCAATTTTTTCATTCTTTCAATGTAGGTCACATTGAAGATGGCACCAAACCCTGGTCACCAGATAAGCGTCAGGATCTGTTCCCCCGGTCTCAATGAGGTTCTGATCTGCCATGAGGAGATTATGTGGAACTGGTTCTTGGTTTACTCCCTCCTTCCACCTCAGACTGTCTCCTGTGCACCAGGCTCTTCCCTCCCCCACTCCCCAAACCCCACGTGGCACAATTGGAATTATAAAGTGACCACAGGCTTTCCAAATGATGGCCTCCAAATAGCATGGCGGGCATTGTGCAAGTGGCCATCTGAATGTGCTTTGGGAACTTAGAATGTCGCAGCCCGGAAAGATATTTGGTAAATTACACCGTTGTTGGCTCTTTGCACCGTGTCCTTGCTTGTTTACCCATACCCGGATAATTTATTAGCGACAATTTTGTTCCCACACTCTCCACCTGTGAGAAAATTGGGGTGGGCTCAAAATCCAGAGAGAATTGGAAAATGTGAATCTCTCCGGCATGATTGGGTTTTGCAATTTTCACCCCCCCCCCCCCACTAATCACTCTACGGGAGTCTGGGAACCTCATTTTAATATAGCATGTCATTAGTGAGCACTCCCTCCAGATCCCCCCCTCAGGGAATATTCACCGGGGGTACCAGCGTGACTCACAATAGGTCTACAGAAGCGTGAACCTAGTAGCTTCACCTCTGAGTGAATACTGTGGGTCATGGCTGGGGCGACTGTGAGGTTTCTGGATGGGGCCCCATGAGAGGCCAGACTCCAGAGACAGAATGGACTTCCCGCGAGTAGGTTGCATCCCTGTCTCATGAGGAATGAAGACCCTCCCACTTGGGGAAGCACAACTGAACTGTGAATAGGACCCCACACTCGGGCACAATGTGAGTACCAAGTGGTTGAGCTCTATTGAATATCAATTACTCCTGTCTAGGAAGCTTGGGCGGGATTCTCCCCTACCCAGCGGGGCGGGGGGTCCCGGCGGGACGGAGTGGCGTGAACCACTCCGACGTAGGGCCACCCCAAAGGTGCGGAATCCTCCGCACTTTTAGCGGCTAGGCCCGCCCTGGAGTTGTTGGCGCCCCGCAGGCGGGCATGGAAAGTTTTTGGTGCCACGCCAGCCGGGGCCGAAGGGACTCCGCTGGCCGGTGCGAGTCCGCGCATGCTCGCGCAAGGGGGGGGGTCACCCACGCGTCGGCCATGGTGGAGGCTGATGGTCGGCGCGTAGGAAAAGAGTGCCCCCACAGCACAGGCCTGCCCGCAGATCGGTGTGCCCCGATCGCGGGCCAGGCCACCGTGGGGGCACCCCCCGAGGCAACATCGCCCCGTGCCCCCCAGGACCCCGGAGCCCGCCCACGCCGCCAGGTCCCGCCGGTAAGGGACCTGGTTCAATTTACGCCGGCGGGACCGGCATAGAAGCAGCGGGACATCGGCCCATCGCGGGCCAGAGAATCACCGGGGGTGGGGGGCTCGCCGACTGGCGCGGCGCGATTCCTGCCCCCGCCGAATCATTCGGCGGCCGGTGGGGGTGGGATTCACGCCGCCCCCCAGCGATTCTCCCACCCGGCTGGGGGGGGTCGGAGAATCCTGCCCCCTTGTCTCTCAGGAATAAGTGTGTAGGGCTGTGAAGCTGGAGAATGAGGGTGCCCTCTGGATAAGTGCTAATCCTGTCAATTGCAGGCTTCACGATAATCAGCTGTGCTTCATCCGCCACAGGAGGGATTAATTTCCCAGAGAAATCGAGGGCTGGGGGGCAGGGCTTTCTCAGGAATCTTCACAACTTACATCGGTTTTCTTCTCTTTTCAGTGTATGATTCTGGAGAACCTTGGCGCCTGTCGAGTTGGTGTTTTTACTAATAGTGATCTAGCAGCAGCAGGGACAGGGACCTGCCGTTGCACACGGCTCAGGACCAGCGCCCTGCTCAGGACGGAGAGGCTGGGCCCATAGCTGTACAGGGAGCATCGCCACGGAGGGAACTACCCCATTTTAAACAGTTCCGGCAAAGGCTCTTCCGACGTCAGACTACCTATCGGCAGCTGTCGGAGCCACAATGCCGGAGAAGACTGCGCTTGTCTGAGGGGATGGTGAACCACCTCTTTCATGTCCGGTAAGAACAGACACCACATGGAATGAAAGGACACTCACTGCCCAAGGCCCTTAAAATCACCACCGCTCTGAACCTCTGTGCAGGCGGTCTGTTTCAGGGCAGCATTGATGATCTGGGTGGGATCTCCCAGTTAGCTGCACACAAATACCTTAGGGAGGTAACAGATGCCCTTACACGAGGGCCTATTTGTATATCAACTTGTACCAGAACCGGTAGAGCCAAGATGCCGGGGTCATAGACTTCGCCCACTTAACTGGCATGTCTCAGGTGCACGGGGTGATAGACTGCACCCACATGGCCCTGCACTCTCCTTGGCATCATGCAACACCATTTATAAACAGCAAGGGATTTTACTCCCTCAATGTCCAGATCATCTGTAACAACACTATGAGAATCATGCAGGTGTGTGTCCGTTTCCCGAGGAGCATCCATGATAGTTACATCTTGGGGCGCTCGCAGATCCCAGATGTGTTTGAGCAGCATCTGGATGATGACTCCTAAGGGACAAGGGGTAACCAGGTGCTGATAATGTCAGTGTGGAGGCCACAATCTGAGGTAGAGACTCACTACAACGTGGCTGATGTTTTAACGCGTGTGCTGGTTGATCAGGCAATTGTCCAGCTGAAGATGCAGTTTCGGTGCCTGGACCATCGTGGGTGCCCTCCAATGCAGCCCCCTGAGGGTGTCCTGAATAATGATGGTCTGCTGCGCTCTCCACAACTTGGAGATGCAGAAGATTGACCGCCTGGAACAGGAGGAGATGGAGGAGTGGCATGTCTCCTCGGATGAGGACGAGGTCAATAAGGGTAGCAAGGGTAACGTGCGGAGGAGGAGGAGGAAGGACATTGGGCCGTGGCCAGGGCTAGGGGTGCCCTCATTGGGGAGCATTGAGCGACTGGAGGTGGCAGACTTACGCAGGCTGGGCGGAGAAGGTCATTCATTTTTCACAGCACCGCTGTCCCCTCCTCTTCTGCTCTTCTCTCACTTTATATTTCCAATTGTGCCACATGGGGTTTGGGGAGTGGGGGAGGGAAGAGCGTGGTGAACAGGAGACAGCACAAGGTGGCACGAACTAAAGTTGCAATGCCTTCCCAAGAGGGGGTGGTCGTCATACTCATGGGTCACTTCCTGGAGTGCGGGTACAGGATAGTCCTCCTCTGCTGGACTCCACCCAGAAATCTGATGAGGTCTCACTCTGAAAATCTTGGAGCGGTCTTCCTCGCTGCCAGCCCCTCCAATGGATCTGGAACAAGTGCTGGGAGAGGCGTTTATATAGAGCTCCTCAGCAATTACATGGGAGGCGGTGGTGTAGTGGTATTGTCACTGGACTAGTAAACCAGAGACCCAGAGAAATGCTCGGAGGATCCTGGTTCAAATCCCACCACTGCAGATGGTAAGATTTGAACTCAATAATAGTCTGGAATTAAGTCGAATGATGACCATGAAACCATTGTCGATTGTTGTAAAAACCCATCTTCTTCACTAATATCCTTTAGGGAAGGAAATCTGCTCTCCGTACCTGGTCTCGCCTACATGTGACTCCAGACTCACTGAAATGTGGTTGACTCTTTTAAAAAAAATTTAGAGTACCCAATTATTATTTTTTTCCAATTAAGGGCAATTTAGTGTGGCCAATCCACCTAACCTGCACATCTTTTGGGTTGTGGGGGTGAAACCCATGCAGACGCGGGAAGAATGTGCAAACTCCACACGGACAGTGACCCAGGGCCGGGATTCGAGCCCGGGTCCTCAGCGCCGCAGTCCCAGTGCTATCCACTGCGCCACCATGCTGCCCATGGTTGACTCTTAACTGGGAAGCACGTAGCACAGTGGGTAGCACTGTTGCTTCACAGCTCCAGGGTACCAGGTTTGATTCCCGGCTTGGGTCACTGTCTGTGTGGAGTCTGCACGTTCTCCCCGTGTCTGCATGGGTTTCCTCCGGGTGCTCCGGTTTCCTCCCACAAGTCTTGAAAGACGCACTGTTAGGTAATTTGGACATTCTGAATTCTCCCTCGGTGTCCCGAACAGGCGCCGGAATGTGGCGACACGGGGCTTTTCACAGTAACTTCATTGCAGTGTTAATGTAAGCCTACTTGTGACAATAAAGATTATTATTATTAAGCTAATTGTCTCAACTCTGGAATCAATCTAGTGAATTTCCTCTGCACACCCTTCAGTGGCAGTACATCCTTTCTCAAGTAAGGAGACCAAAACTGTACCCAGTACTCCAGGTGTGGCCTCACCAGCACCCGATACAGCTGCAACATAATATCCTTGTTTTTAAACTCCATCCCTCTAGCAATGAAGGACATAATTCCATCTGCCTTCTTAATTACTTGCTGCATCTGCAAACTAACTGTGATTCGTGCACAAGGGCACCCAGGTCCCTCTGCACAGCAGCATGCTGCAATTTTGTACCATTTAAATAATAGTCCATTTTGCTGTTATTCCTACCAAAGTGGATGACCTCACATTTACCAACTTTGTACTCCATCTGCTAGACTCTTGCCCACTCACTTAAACTATCTATATTCCTCTGCAGACTTCCAGTGTCCTCTGCAAACTTGGCTCTATCACTCATCTCAGTGTCATCTGCGAACTTTGACACAATACACTTGGTCCCCAACTCCAGATCATCTATTAAAATTGTAAACAATTGTGGACCCAAACCTGATCCCTGAGGCACACCACTAGCCACTGATCGCCAACTATTTATCCCCATTCTTTGCTTTCTGTCAGTTAACCAAGTCTCTATCGATGCTAATATATTACCCGTAATGCCATGCATCTTTATCTGATGCAGCAGCCTTTTGTGCAGCACATTGTTGAATGCCTTCTGGAAATCCTGATACACCGCATCCACCGGTTCCCCATTGTCCACCATGCTCGTAGTGTCCTCAAAGAATTCCACTCAATTAATCAAACATGACCTGCCTTTCATGAACCCGTGCTGTGTCTGCTCAATGGACAATTTCTATCCAGATGTCTCACGACGTCTTCCTTAATGATAGATTCAAGCATTTCCCCATTACAGGAGTTAAGCTAACCAGCCTACAGTTACCCGCCTTTTGTCTATATCCTCTTTTAAACAGTGGCATCACAGTAGCTGTTTTCCAATTTGCTGGAACCTTCCCAGGGTCCTGTGCATTTTGGTAAATTACCACGAGCACATTTGCTATTTCCCCTGCCACCTCTTTTTCTACTCTGGGATGCATTCCATCAGGACCAGGTGATATGTTTACCGTTAGCCCCATTAGCTTGCCCAACACAACCCTCTTAGTAATAATGAGCGTTTCTAGGTCCTCACCTGCTATAGCCTCCTTGCCAACAATTATTGGCATGTTGTTTGTGCCTTCCGCTGTGAAGACCGACACAAAATACCTGTTCAATGCCTTGGCCATTTCCACATTTCCCATTATTAAATCCCCCTTCTCATCCTCTAAAGAACCAATGTTTACCTTAGCTACTCTCTTTCCTTTTATACATTTGTAGAATATTTTACTGTCTGTTTTTATATTCTGAGCTAATTTTTTTTTTCTTTTTTAAAAATAAATTTAGAGTACTCAATTCTTTTTTTCCAATTAAGGGGCAATTTTTAGCGTGGCCATTCCACCTAGCCTGCACATCTTTTGGGTTGTGGGGGTGAAACCCACGCAAACACGGGGAGAATGCACAAACTCCACACGGACAGTGACCCAGAGCCGGGATCAAACCTGGGACCTCGGCTATTCTGGGCTAATTTACTTTCATGATCTATCTTACTTTTCTTTATATCTATTTTTTGAGGCTTTCTGTTGACCGTTAAATATTTCTCAATCGTCTAGTTCCCCAATAATCTGCCACTTTGTATGCCTTTTCTTTCAATCTGATACTCTCTATTTCCTTAGATATCCATGTCTGATTATCCCTTTTCCTACAGTCCTTCCTTTCAATGGTATATACATTTTCTGAGCTCAATTGTCCTACCACAAAGTCTTTGCTCCCAGTCTACCCTAGCCAACTCCTCCCTCATACCATGATAGTCTCCTTTGTTTAAGCACAAGACAATGGTATTGGAATTTACCTTCTCATACTCCATCTGTATTTAAAATTCAACCATAATATGATTGCTCCTTCCGAGATGATCACTAACGATGAGATCATTCATTATTCCTATCTCATTACACAGGGCCAGATCAAGGATAGCTTGCTCCCTTGTAGGTTCAATTACATACTGTTCGAGGAAACTATCATGGATACATTCTATGAAGTCCTCCTCAAGGCTGCCCTGACTGACCTAGTTTGACCAATCGACATGTAGATTAAAATGATAATTACTGTACTATTTTTACATGCATAAATTGTTTCTTTCTTTATTGCCCGCTCCACCATGATGTTATTGTTTGGTGGCCAAAAGACGACATCTATCAGTGACCTTTTCTCCTTACTATTTCTAATTCTACCCAAATGGATTCAACCTTTTTCTCCATAGAACCTATATCACCTCTCATTACCGCCCTGATGTCATCCTTACATATCAGGGGCGAAATTCTCCCCCAACGGCGCAATGTACGCCGACTGGCGCCAAAGATGGCGCTAATCAGACGGGCATCGCGCCGGCCCAAAGGTGCGGAATGCTCCGCATCTTTGGCGGCCTAGCCCCAACATTGAGGGGCTAGGCCAACGCCGGAGGGATTTCCGCCCCGCCAGCTGGCGGAAATGGCGTTTGTTTCCCCGCCAGCTGGCGCGGAAATGCGGCGCATGCGCGGGAGCGTCAGCGGCCGCTGACAGTTTCCCGGCGCATGCGCGGGAGCGTCAGCGGCCGCTGAAAGTTTCCCGCGCATGCGCAGTGGGCAGAGTCACTTCCGCCTCCGCCATGGTGGAGGCCGTAGCGGAGGCGGAAGGGAAAGAGTGCCCCAACGGCACAGGCCCGCCCGCGGATCGGTGGGCCCCGATCGCGGGCCAGGCCACCGTGGGGGCACCCCCTGGGGCCAGATCGCCTCGCGCCCACCCCCTCCAGGACCCCGGAGCCCGCCCACGCCGCCTGGCCCCGCCGGTAAATACCAGGTTTGATTTACGTCGGCGGGACAGGCAATTTCTGGGTGGGACTTCGGCCCATCCGGGCTGGAGAATTGAACGGGGGATCCCGCCAACCGGCGCAGCCCGATTCCCGCCCCCGCCCAATCTCCGGTACCGGAGACTTCGGCGGGGGCGGGATTCACGGCGGCCAATGGCCATTCTCCGACCCGGCGGGGGGTCAGAGAATGACGCCCCAGAGCTACACCCTTACCTTCCAGCCTGTCCTTCCGAATAGTCTGACACTCCTGGATATTTAACTGCCAGTCGTGACCATGCTGCAACCATGGGCGGGATTCTCCGACCCCCCCCGCCGGGTCGGAAAATCCCGGGCGTCGGTGTGAATCCCGCCCCCGCCGTCCTCCGAATTCTCCGGACCCCCAAAGATCGCCCCGGCATGAATCGTGCTGGCCGCCTCGGAGAATGGCGGGGACCGGCGCGGCGTTATGGGCCCCGGGGCTGCCCGAATTCTCCCGGCCGGATGGGCCGAAGTCGTGGTCATGTCGGCGTAAATTAAACCACCTATTTAACAGCGTCAACTAGTTGTGATGGTTGACACCGGCCAGCGCCGAGGTAGGTCTCGGTGCGGGGTGGCCGCAGGAGAAGTGACGGCACGGCCGCAGTTGGTGGGGAGGGGGGGGGGTGTGGAGTGTGGGGGTGTGTGTGTGTGGAGTGTGGGTGTGTGTGTGTGTGGAGTGTGGGGGTGTGTGTGTGTGGAGTGTGGGTGTGTGGAGTGTGGGGGTGTGTGTGTGGAGTGTGGGTGTGTGTGTGTGGAGTGTGGGGGTGTGTGTGTCTGGAGTGTGGGGGTGTGTGTGTGTGGAGTGTGGGTGTGTGGAGTGTGGGGGTGTGTGTGTGGAGTGTGGGTGTGTGGAGTGTGGGGGTGTGTGTGTGTGGAGTGGGGGTGTGTGGAGTGTGGGGTGTGTGTGTGGAGTGTGGGTGTGTGTGTGTGTAGAGTGTGGGGTGGGGTGTGTGTGGAGTGTGGTGTGTGTTTGGAGTGTGGGGTGTGTGTGGAGTGGGCTGTGTGTGGAGTGTGGGGTGTGTGTGTGGGGTGTGTGTGGAGTGTGGGTGTGTGTGTGTGTGGAGTGGGGGTGTGTGGAGTGTGGGGTGTGTGTGTGGAGTGTGGGTGTGTGTGTGTGTGGAGTGTGGGGTGGGGTGTGTGTGGAGTGTGGTGTGTGTGTGGAGTGTGGGGTGTGTGTGCAGTGGGCTGTGTGTGGGGTGTGTGTGTGGGGTGTGTGTGGAGTGTGGGGTGTGTGTGGAGTGTGGGGTGTGTGTGGAGTGGGGTGTGTGTGGAGTGTGGGGTGTGTGTGTGGAGTGTGGGGTGTGTGTGTGGAGTGTGGGGTGTGTATGTGGAGTGTGGGGTGTGTGTGGAGTGGTGTGTGTGTGGAATGTGGGGTGGGGTGTGTGTGGAGTGTGGGTGTGTGTGTGTGGAGTGTGGGGTGTGTGTGGAGTGGGGTGTGTGTGGAATGTGGGGTGGGTTGTGTGTGGAGTGTGGGGTGGTGTGTGTGTGGAGTGTGGGGTGTGTGTGTGGAGTGTGGGTGTGTGTGTGTGGAGTGTGGGGTGGGGTGTGGAGTGTGGGGTGTGTGTGGAGTGTGGGGTGTGTGTGGAGTGTGGGGTGTGTGTGGAGTGGGGTGTGTGTGGAGTGTGGGGTGTGTTTGTGGAGTGTGGGGTGTGTGTGGAGTGGTGTGTGTGTGGAATGTGGGGTGGGGTGTGTGTGGAGTGTGGGTGTGTGTGTGTGGAGTGTGGGGTGTGTGTGGAATGTGGGGTGGGTAGTGTGTGGAGTGTGGGGTGGTGTGTGTGTGGAGTGTGGGGTGTGTGTGTGGAGTGTGGGTGTGTGTGTGTGGAGTGTGGGGTGGGGTGTGTGTGGACTGGGGTGTGTGTGTGGAGTGGCGTATGTGTGGAGTGTGGGGTGTGTGTGTGGAGTGTGGTGGTGTGTGTGGAGTGTGGGGGTGTGTGTGGAGTGTGGGGGTGTGTGTGTGTGGAGTGTGGGGGTGTGTGTGGAGTGTGGGGTGGGGTGTGTGTGGAGTGTGGGGTGTGTGTGTGGAGTGGGTGGTGTGTGTGTGGAGTGTGGGGTGTGTGTGGAGTGGGGTACGTGTGGGGTGTGGGGTGTGTGTGTGGAGTGTGGGTGTGTGTGTGTGTGGAGTGTGTGTGTGTGTGTGTGGAGTGGGGTGTGTGTGGAATGTGGGGTGGGGTGGAGTGTGGGTGTGTGTGTGTGGAGTGTGGGGTGTGTGTGTGGAGTGTGGGGTGGTGTGTGTGTGGAGTGTGGGGGGGGGGGGAGTGTGGGGTGGTGTGTGTGTGGAGTGTGGGGTGTGTGTGTGGAGTGTGGGGTTTGTGTGGAGTGTGGGGTGTGTGTGGAGTGTGGGGTGTGTGTGGAGTGGGGTGTGTGTGGAGTGTGGGGTGTGTGTGGAGTGGGGTGTGTGTGGAGTGTGGGGATGGGTGTGTGTGGAGTGTGGGGTGTGTGTGTGGAGTGTGGGTGTGTGTGTGTGGAGTGTGGTGTGGGGTGTGTGTGGAGCGTGGTGTGTGTGTGGAGTGTGGTGTGTGTGTGGAGTGGGCTGTGTGTGGAGTGTGGGGTGTGTGTGTGGGGTGTGTGTGGAGTGGGGTGTGTGTGGAGTGTGGGGTGTGTGTGGAGTGGGGTGTGTGTGGAGTGTGGGGTGTGTGTGTGGAGTGTGGGGGTGTGTGTGGAGTGTGGGGTGTGTGTGTGGAGTGTGGGGTGTGTGTGGAGTGGTGTGTGTGTGGAATGTGGGGTGGGGTGTGTGTGGAGTGTGGGTGTGTGTGTGTGGAGTGTGGGGTGTGTGTGGAGTGGGGTGTGTGTGGAATGTGGGGTGGGTTGTGTGTGGAGTGTGGGGTGGTGTGTGTGTGGAGTGTGGGGTGTGGTGTGTGGAGTGTGGGTGTGCGTGTGTGGAGTGTGGGGTGGAGTGTGTGTGGAGTGGGGGGTGTGTGTGGAGTGGCGTATGTGTGGAGTGTGGGGTGTGTGTGTGGAGTGTGGTGGTGTGTGTGGAGTGTGGGGGTGTGTGTGGAGTGTGGGTGTGTGTGTGTGTGGTGTGGGGTGGTGTGTGTGGAGTGTGGGGTGGGGTGTGTGTGGAGTGTGGGGTGTGTGTGGAGTGGGGTATGTGTGGGGTGTGGGGTGTGTGTGTGGAGTGTGGGTGTGTGTGTGTGTGGAGTGTGTGTGTGTGTGTGTGTGGAGTGGGGTGTGTGTGGAATGTGGGGTGGGGTGGAGTGTGGGTGTGTGTGTGTGGAGTGTGGGGTGTGTGTGTGGAGTGTGGGGTGGTGTGTGTGTGGAGTGTGTGTGTGTGTGTGTGGAGTGGGGTGTGTGTGGAATGTGGGGTGGGGTGGAGTGTGGGTGTGTGTGTGTGGAGTGTGGCGTGTGTGTGTGGAGTGTGGGGTGTGTGTGGAGTGGTGTGTGTGTGGAATGTGGGGTGGGTTGTGTGTGGAGTGTGGGGTGGTGTGTGTGTGGAGTGTGGGTGTGTGTGTGTGTGGAGTGTGGGGTGGGGTGTGTGTGGAGTGGGGTGTGTGTGTGGATGGCGTATGTGTGGAGTGTGGGGTGTGTGTGTGGAGTGTGGGGGTGTGTGTGGAGTGTGGGGGTGTGTGTGGAATGTGGGGGTGTGTGTGTGGAGTGTGGGGGTGTGTGTGGAGTGTGGGGTGGTGTGGGGGTGGAGTGTGGGGTGTGTGTGTGGAGTGGGTGGTGTGTGTGTGGAGTGTGGGGTGTGTGTGGAGTGGGGTATGTGTGGGGTGTGGGGTGTGTGTGTGGAGTGTGGGTGTGTGTGTGTGTGGGAGTGTGTGTGTGTGTGTGTGTGGAGTGGGGTGTGTGTGGCATGCGGGGTGGGGTGGAGTGTGGGTGTGTGTGTGTGGAGTGTGGGGTGTGTGTGTGGAGTGTGGGTGTGTGTGTGTGTGGAGTGTGTGTGTGTGTGTGTGGAGTGGGGTGTGTGTGGAATGTGGGGTGGGGTGGAGTGTGGGTGTGTGTGTGTGGAGTGTGGGGTGTGTGTGTGTGGAGTGTGGGGTGGTGTGTGTGTGGAGTGTGGGGGGGGGTGGAGTGTGGGGTGCTGTGTGTCTGGAGTGTGGGGTGTGTGTGTGGAGTGTGGGGTGGTGTGTGTGTGGAGTGGGGGGGGGTGTGTGTGGAGTGTGGGGGTGTGTGTGTGTGGAGTGTGGGGATGGGTGTGTGTGGAGTGTGGGGTGTGTGTGTGGAGTGTGGGTGTGTGTGTGTGGAGTGGGGTGTGTGTGTGTGGAGTGTGGTTTGTGTGTGTGGGGTGTGGGGTGGTGTGTGTGTGGAGTGTGGGAATGGGTGTGTGTGGGGTGTGTGTGTGGAGTGTGGGATGGGGTGTGTGTGGAGTGGTGTATGTGTGTGTGGAATGTGGTTGTGTGTGTGTGGAGTGTGGGGATGGGTGTGTTTGGAGTGTGGGTGTGTGTGTGTGGAGTGTGGGGTGGGGTGTGTGTGGAGTGGGGGTGTATGTGGAGTGTGGGGTGGGGTGTGTGTGGAGTGGGGTGTGTGTGTGTGGAGTGTGGGTATGTGTGTGGAGTGAGGGTGTGTGTGGAGTGTGGGGTGGGGTGTGTGTGGAGTGGGGTGTATGTGTGTGGAGTGTGGGTGTGTGTGTGGAGTGTGGGGTGGTGTGTGTGTGGTGTGTGGGGTGGGGTGTGTGTGGAGTGTGGTGTGTGTGTGGAGTGTGGGGTGTGTGTGGAGTGGGCTGTGTGTGGAGTGTGGGGTGTGTGTGTGGGGGTGTGTGTGGAGTGTGGGTGTGTGTGTGTGTGGAGTGGGGGTGTGTGGAGTGTGGGGTGTGTGTGTGGAGTGTGGGTGTGTGTGTGTGTGGAGTGTGGGGTGTGTGTGTGGAGTGTGGGGTGGGGTGTGTGTGGAGTGTGGTGTGTGTGTGGAGTGTGGGGTGTGTGTGGAGTGGGCTGTGTGTGGAGTGTGGGGTGTGTGTGTGGGGTGTGTGTGGAGTGTGGGGTGTGTGTGGAGTGTGGGGTGTGTGTGGAGTGGGGTGTGTGTGGAGTGTGGGGTGTGTGTGTGGAGTGTGGGGTGTGTGTGTGGAGTGTGGGGTGTGTATGTGGAGTGTGGGGTGTGTGTGGAGTGGTGTGTGTGTGGAATGTGGGGTGGGGTGTGTGTGGAGTGTGGGTGTGTGTGTGCGGAGTGTGGGGTGTGTGTGGAGTGGGGTGTGTGTGGAATGTGGGGTGGGTTGTGTGTGGAGTGTGGGGTGGTGTGTGTGTGGAGTGTGGGGTGTGTGTGTGGAGTGTGGGTGTGTGTGTGTGGAGTGTGGGGTGGGGTGTGGAGTGTGGGGTGTGTGTGGAGTGTGGGGTGTGTGTGGAGTGTGGGGTGTGTGTGGAGTGGGGTGTGTGTGGAGTGTGGGGTGTGTTTGTGGAGTGTGGGGTGTGTGTGGAGTGGTGTGTGTGTGGAATGTGGGGTGGGGTGTGTGTGGAGTGTGGGTGTGTGTGTGTGGAGTGTGGGGTGTGTGTGGAATGTGGGGTGGGTTGTGTGTGGAGTGTGGGGTGGTGTGTGTGTGGAGTGTGGGGTGTGTGTGTGGAGTGTGGGTGTGTGTGTGTGGAGTGTGGGGTGGGGTGTGTGTGGACTGGGGTGTGTGTGTGGAGTGGCGTATGTGTGGAGTGTGGGGTGTGTGTGTGGAGTGTGGTGGTGTGTGTGGAGTGTGGGGGTGTGTGTGGAGTGTGGGGGTGTGTGTGTGTGGAGTGTGGGGGTGTGTGTGGAGTGTGGTGTGGGGTGTGTGTGGAGTGTGGGGTGTGTGTGTGGAGTGGGTGGTGTGTGTGTGGAGTGTGGGGTGTGTGTGGAGTGGGGTACGTGTGGAGTGTGGGGTGGTGTGTGTGTGGAGTGTGGGGTGTGTGTGTGGAGTGTGGGTGTGTGTGTGTGGAGTGTGGAGTAGGGTGTGTGTGGAGTGTGGGGTGTGTGTGGAGTGGGGTGTGTGTGGAGTGTGGGGTGTGTGTGTGGAGTGTGGGGGTGTGTGTGGAGTGTGGGGTGTGTGTGTGGAGTGTGGGGTGTGTGTGTGGAGTGTGGGGTGTGTGTGTGGAGTGTGGGGTGTGTGTGGAGTGTGGGGTGTGTGTGGAGTGTGGGGTGTGTGTGGAGTGTGGGGTGTGTGTGGAGTGGGGTGTGTGTGGAGTGTGGGGTGTGTGTGGAGTGGGGTGTGTGTGGAGTGTGGGGATGGGTGTGTGTGGAGTGTGGGGTGTGTGTGTGGAGTGTGGGTGTGTGTGTGTGGAGTGTGGTGTGGGGTGTGTGTGGAGTGTGGTGTGTGTGTGGAGTGTGGTGTGTGTGTGGAGTGGGCTGTGTGTGGAGTGTGGGGTGTGTGTGTGGGGTGTGTGTGGAGTGGGGTGTTTGTGGAGTGTGGGGTGTGTGTGGAGTGGGGTGTGTGTGGAGTGTGGGGTGTGTGTGTGGAGTGTGGGGGTGTGTGTGGAGTGTGGGGTGTGTGTGTGGAGTGTGGGGTGTGTGTGTGGAGTGTGGGGTGTGTGTGGAGTGGGGTGTGTGTGGATGTGGGGTGGGTTGTGTGTGGAGTGTGGGGTGGTGTGTGTGTGGAGTGTGGGGTGTGTGTGTGGAGTGTGGGTGTGTGTGTGGAGTGTGGGGTGGAGTGTGTGTGGAGTGGGGTGTGTGTGTGGAGTGGCGTATGTGTGGAGTGTGGGGTGTGTGTGTGGAGTGTGGTGGTGTGTGTGGAGTGTGGGGGTGTGTGTGGAGTGTGGGTGTGTGTGTGTGTGGAGTGTGGGGGTGTGTGTGGAGTGTGGGGTGGGGTGTGTGTGGAGTGTGGGGTGTGTGTGGAGTGGGGTATGTGTGGGGTGTGGGGTGTGTGTGTGGAGTGTTGGTGTGTGTGTGTGTGGAGTGTGTGTGTGTGTGTGTGGAGTGGGGTGTGTGTGGAATGTGGGGTGGGGTGGAGTGTGGGTGTGTGTGTGTGGAGTGTGGGGTGTGTGTGTGGAGTGTGGGGTGGTGTGTGTGTGGAGTGTGGGGGGGGGTGGAGTGTGGGGTGGTGTGTGTGTGGAGTGTGGGGTGTGTGTGTGGAGTGTGGGGTGTGTGTGGAGTGTGGGGTGTGTGTGGAGTGTGGGGTGTGTGTGGAGTGGGGTGTGTGTGGAGTGTGGGGTGTGTGTGGAGTGGGGTGTGTGTGGAGTGTGGGGATGGGTGTGTGTGGAGTGTGGGGTGTGTGTGTGGAGTGTGGGTGTGTGTGTGTGGAGTGTGGTGTGGGGTGTGTGTGGAGTGTGGTGTGTGTGTGGAGTGTGGTGTGTGTGTGGAGTGGGCTGTGTGTGGAGTGTGGGGTGTGTGTGTGGAGTGTGGGGTGTGTGTGGAGTAGGGTGTGTGTGGAGTGTGGGGTGTGTGTGGAGTGGGGTGTGTGTGGAGTGTGGGGTGTGTGTGTGGAGTGTGGGGGTGTGTGTGGAGTGTGGGGTGTGTGTGTGGAGTGTGGGGTGTGTGTGTGGAGTGTGGCGTGTGTGTGTGGAGTGTGGGGTGTGTGTGGAGTGGTGTGTGTGGAATGTGGGGTGGGTTGTGTGTGGAGTGTGGGGTGGTGTGTGTGTGGAGTGTGGGGTGTGTGTGTGGAGTGTGGGTGTGTGTGTGTGGAGTGTGGAGTAGGGTGTGTGTGGAGTGTGGGGTGTGTGTGGAGTGGGGTGTGTGTGGAGTGTGGGGTGTGTGTGTGGAGTGTGGGGGTGTGTGTGGAGTGTGGGGTGTGTGTGTGGAGTGTGGGGTGTGTGTGTGGAGTGTGGCGTGTGTGTGTGGAGTGTGGGGTGTGTGTGGAGTGGTGTGTGTGTGGAATGTGGGGTGGGTTGTGTGTGGAGTGTGGGGTGGTGTGTGTGTGGAGTGTGGGTGTGTGTGTGTGGAGTGTGGGGTGGGGTGTGTGTGGAGTGGGGTGTGTGTGTGGAGTGGCGTATGTGTGGAGTGTGGGGTGTGTGTGTGGAGTGTGGGGGTGTGTGTGGAGTGTGGGGGTGTGTGTGGAATGTGGGGGTGTGTGTGTGTGGAGTGTGGGGGTGTGTGTGGAGTGTGGGGTGGTGTGTGTGTGGAGTGTGGGGTGTGTGTGTGGAGTGGGTGGTGTGTGTGTGGAGTGTGGGGTGTGTGTGGAGTGGGGTATGTGTGGGGTGTGGGGTGTGTGTGTGGAGTGTGGGTGTGTGTGTGTGTGGAGTGTGTGTGTGTGTGTGTGGAGTGGGGTGTGTGTGGAATGCGGGGTGGGGTGGAGTGTGGGTGTGTGTGTGTGGAGTGTGGGGTGTGTGTGTGGAGTGTGGGTGTGTGTGTGTGTGGAGTGTGTGTGTGTGTGTGTGGAGTGGGGTGTGTGTGGAATGTGGGGTGGGGTGGAGTGTGGGTGTGTGTGTGTGGAGTGTGGGGTGTGTGTGTGTGGAGTGTGGGGTGGTGTGTGTGTGGAGTGTGGGGGGGGTGGAGTGTGGGGTGCTGTGTGTGTGGAGTGTGGGGTGTGTGTGTGGAGTGTGGGGTGGTGTGTGTGTGGAGTGGGGGGGGGGGTGTGTGTGGAGTGTGGGGTGTGTGTGTGGAGTGTGGGTGTGTGTGTGTGGAGTGGGGTGTGTGTGTGTGGAGTGTGGTTTGTGTGTGTGGGGTGTGGGGTGGTGTGTGTGTGGAGTGTGGGAATGGGTGTGTGTGGGGTGTGTGTGTGGAGTGTGGGATGGGGTGTGTGTGGAGTGGTGTATGTGTGTGTGGAATGTGGGGGTGTGTGTGTGGAGTGTGGGGATGGGTGTGTGTGGAGTGTGGGGTGTGTGTGTGGAGTGTGGGTGTGTGTGTGTGGAGTGGGGTGTGTGTGTGTGGAGTGTGGTTTGTGTGTGTGGGGTGTGGGGTGGTGTGTGTGTGGAGTGTGGGAATGGGTGTGTGTGGGGGGTGTGTGTGGAGTGTGGGATGGGGTGTGTGTGGAGTGGTGTATGTGTGTGTGGAATGTGGGGGTGTGTGTGTGGAGTGTGGGGATGGGTGTGTGTGGAGTGTGGGTGTGTGTGTGTAGAGTGTGGGGTGGGGTGTGTGTGGAGTGGGGGTGTATGTGGAGTGTGGGGTGGGGTGTGTGTGGAGTGGGGTGTGTGTGTGTGGAGTGTGGGTATGTGTGTGGAGTGAGGGTGTGTGTGGAGTGTGGGGTGGGGTGTGTGTGGAGTGGGGTGTGTGTGTGGAGTGTGGGTGTGTGTGTGGAGTGTGGGGTGGTGTGTGTGTGGTGTGTGGGGTGGGGTGTGTGTGGTGTCGGGGTTTGTGTGTGTGGAGTGTGGGGTGGGGTGTGTGTGGTGTGGGGGTGTGGAGTGTGGGGGTGTGTGTGGAGTGTGGGGTGTGTGTGTGGAGTGGGTGTGTGTGTGTGTGGAGTGTGGGGTGGTGTGTGTGTGGAGTGTGGGGTCTGTGTCTGTGTGGAGTGTGTGGTGTGTGTGGAGTGTGGGGTGTGTGTGTGGAGTCTGGGGATGTGTGTGTGGAGTGTGGGGTCTGTGTGTGTGGAGTGTGGGGTGTGTGTGTGTGGAGTGGGGGGGTGGAGTGGGGTGTGTGTGTGGAGTGTGGGGGGGGTGCGTGGAGTGTGGGGTGTGTGTGTGTGTGGAGTGTGGGGGTGTGTGTGTGGAGTGGGGTGTGTGTGTGTGGAGTGGTGGTGTGCGTGTGTGGAGTGTGGGGGTGTGTGTGTGTGGAGTGTGTGTGTGTGTGTGGAGTGTGTGTGTGTGTGTGTGGAGTGTGGGTGTGTGTGTGTGTGGAGTGTGGGGGTGGAGTGTGGGGGTGTGTGTGTGGAGTGTGGGGGGTGTGGAGTGTGGGGGGGTGGAGAGTGGGGGGGTGGAGTGTGGGGGGGTGTGGAGTGTGGTGGTGTGTAGAGTGTGTGGGGGTGTGTGTGTAGAGTGGGGGTGTGTGTGTGGAGTGTGGGGGTGTGTGGAGTGTGTGGGGGGTGTGTGGAGTGTGGGGGGGCTGGAGTGTGGGGGTGTGGAATGTGGGGTTGTGTGGAGTGTGTGGGGGTGTGTGTGTGGAGTGGGGGTGTGTGTGTGGCGTGTGGGGGTGTGTGGAGTGTGTGTGGGGGGTGTGGAGTGTGGGTGTGTGTGTGAAGTGGGGGGGATGTGGAGTAGGGGGGTGTGTGTTGTAGGGGGTGTGTGGAGTGGGGGGGGTCGAGTAGGGGGGTGTGGAGTGGGGGTGTGGGTGGAGGGGGTTGGTGGACAGGTGGAGAGGAGAGGGCGAGTGCCGGGGAGGGGGAGGGGGAGTGCCGGGGAGGAGAGGGCGAGTGTCGGGGAGGAGAGGGCGAGTGCCGGGGAGGAGAGGGCGAGTGCCGGGGAGGGGGAGGGCGAGTGCTGGGGAGGGGGAGGGCGAGTGCTGGGGAGGGGGGAGGGCGAGTACTGGGGAGGAGAGGGCGCGTGCCGGGGAGGAGAGGGCGAGTGCCGGGGAGGGGGAGGGCGAGTGCCGGGGAGGAGAGAGCGAGTGCCGGGGAGAGGGGAGGGGGGAGGGCGAGTGCCGGGAAGGAGAGGGCGAGTGCCGGGGAGGAGAGGGCGAGTGCCGGGGAAGAGAGGGCGAGTGCCGGGGAGGAGAGGGCGAATGCCGAGGAGGGGAGAGCGAGTGCCGGGGAGGGGGGAGGGTGAGTGCCGGGGAGGAGAGGGCGAGTGCCGGGGAAGAGAGGGCGAGTGCCGGGGAGGAGAGGGCGAATGCCGGGGAGGGGAGAGCGAGTGCCGGGGAGGGTGAGTGCCGGGGAGGAGAGTGCGAGTGCCGTGGAGGAGAGGGCGAGTGCCGCGGAGGAGAGGACGAGTGCCGGGGAGGGGGGAGGGCGAGTGCCGGGGAGGAGACGGCGAGTGCCGGGGAGGAGAGGGCGAGTGCCGGGGAGGAGAGGGCGAATGCCGGGGAGGGGAGAGTGAGTGCCGGAGAGGGGGGGAGGGCGAATGCCGGGGAGAAGAGGGCGAGTGCCGGGGAGTAGAGGGTGAGTGCCGGGGAGGAGAGGGTGAGTGCCGGGGAGGAGAGGGCGAGTGTCGGGGAGGAGAGGGCGAGTGCCGGGGAGAGGGGAGGGCGAGTGCCGGGGAGGGGGGAGGGTGAGTGCCGGGGAGAGGGGGGGGATTGGGAAGGTTGTCTGCCTGGTCATGTGCCAGCTTCCAACAGTCGCGACCATGCAGCCCATGGCACCTGACTGCGGGGGGGGGGGGGGAAGGGGGGGTGTACGGGCAATGATGACATGTCGTCTATCCCCCCCCACCCCCCACGCCCTGCAGGCCATCATGTTTTGTCATCACCCAGCGATGTTGGCCGCCGTGGCGGGAGCCACACTTCTACATGTTGCCCTGGGGGAGCTGGAGCAGGAGCGTGCCAAGGAGGCGGCGGAGGCTGCCGCAGAGGAGCGTGCACCCTCAAATTTGGCGGGCCCTTACCCCCCCTTAATGTTTGCGGCCTCGCGACCCTCGAGGTCGATCCCCCCTCCCTTTTTGCCAATCTAACTGCAGATTGCAATCCCGTTGCCACTAGGAGCAGACGGTACAGCATCCAGGACAAGACCTTCATCAGGTCCGAAGTCCAGCGGCTGCTTAAGGAGGGTATTATCGAGGCCAGCAACAGCCCCTGGAGAGCCCAAGTGGTAGTGGTTAAAACTGGTGAGAAACAGAGGATGGTCGTGGACTACAGCCAGACCATCAATCGGTACACGCAGCTCGACGCGTACCCCCTCCCACGCATATCTGATGTGGTCAATCAGATTGCGCAGTACCGGGCCTTCTCAACAATTCAGCTGAAATCCGCCGACCACCAGCTCCCCATCCGGAAGTCGCACCGGCCATACACTGCCTTTGAGGCGGACGGTCGCCTCTACCACTTCCTTAGGGTCCCTTTCGGTGTCACAAATGGGGTCTCGGTCTTCCAAAGAGAGATGGACCGAATGGTCGACCAGTACGGTTTGCGGGCCACCTTTCCGTACTTAGATAATGTCACCATCTGCGGCCATGACCAGCAGGACCACGATGCCAACCTCGATAAATTCCTCCGCACTGCCACTCTTCTCAACCTGACCTATAACAAAGAGAAGTGTGTGTTCAGCACGGCCCGGTTAGCCATTCTCGGCTATGTAGTCCAAAACGGACTTCTCGGGCCCGACCCCGACCGCATGCGCACCCTCACGGAACTTCCCCTCCCCCACTGCCCCAAGGCCCTCAAACGCTGCCTGGGGTTCTTTTCCTACTACGCTCAGTGGGTCCCAAAATATGCGGACAAGGCCTGCCCACTCATTCAGTCCACCCAATTCCCCCTCGCGGCCGAGGCACAACACGCTTTCGCCCGCATCAGAGCAGACATCGCCAAGGCCGGGATGCTCGCAGTGGACGAGTCACTGCCTTTCCAAGTAGAAAGCGACGCTTCAGACGTCGCCCTTGCCGCCACTCTAAACCAGGCAGGCAGACCCGTGGCATTCTTTTCCCGCAACCTTCATGCCTCTGAAATTCGACACTCAGTTGAAGGCTGCTACTTCCCGTACCAGCCTCCCCGAACAGGCGCCGGAATGTGGCGACTAGGGGCTTTTCACAGTAACTTCATTGAAGCCTACTCGTGACAATAAGCGATTTTCATTTCATTCATTTTCATTTCATCCGTCGAAAAGGAGGCCCAAGCTATCGTTGAAGCTGTGCGGCATTGGAGGTATTACCTGGCCGGTAAGAGATTCACTCTCCTTACGGACCAACGGTCGGTAGCCTTCATGTTCAATAACACACAGCGGGGCAAGATCAAAAATGATAAAATCTTGCGGTGGAGAATCGAGCTCTCCACCTATAATTACGAGATCTTGTATCGCCCCGGTAAACTCAACGAGCCCCCAGACGCCCTCTCCCGAGGTACATGTGCCAGCGCACAAGTGGACCAACTCTGGGCCCGACACGACAGCCTTTGTCACCCGTGGGTCACTCGATTGTACCATCTGGTCAAAGCTCGCAATCTGCCCTTCTCCGTCGAGGAAGTAAGGACAGTCACCAGGGACTGCCAGGTCTGTGCGGAGTGCAAGCCACACTTCTACCGGCCAGACCGTGCACGCCTGGTGAAGGCTTCCCACCCCTTTGAACGCCTCAGCGTGGATTTCAAAGGGCCCCTCCCCTCCACCGACCGTAACACGTACATTCTCAGTGTGGTCGACGAGTACTCCAGATTCCCCTTCGCCATCCCATGCCCCGATATGACGTCTGCCACCGCCATCAAGGCCCTCAGCACCATCTTCGCCCTGTTCGGTTTCCCCGCCTACATCCACAGTGACAGGGGATCCTCATTCATGAGCGATGAGCTGCATTAGTTCCTGCTCAGCAGGGGTATCGCCTCCAGCAGGACGACGACCCCCGGGGAAACGGGCAAGTAGAACAGGAGAATGGGACGGTTTGGAGGGCCGTCCAGCTGGCCCTACGAACCAGGAACCTCCCAGCCTCTCGCTGGCAGGAGGTCCTCCCTGACGCTCGGCACTCCATCCAGTCACTATTGTGCACCTCCACTAATAACACACCCCATGAACGTGTTTTTACCTTCCCCAGGAAGTCCACATCCGGGGTGTCGCTCCCGACTTGGCTCGCTGCTCCAGGACCAGTCCTTCTCCGTAGGCACGTCCGACTCCACAAGGCGGACCCCTTGGTGGACAGGGTTCACCTGCTCCATACCAACCCTCAATATACCTACGTTGAGTTCCCCGACGGCCGCCACGATACTGTCTCACTCAGGGACCTGGCACCGTCAGGTTCCACCGCGACACACCTCCCACTGCGCCGCCAATATTGACCCCACCAGACCATCACCCCCTCCCCTTTTCCGCACAAGAGGACGAAGAGGACTTTGGCACGCTCCCGGAGTTCCCTGATGACTGGCCAGCATCAGCACCGCCACCACCGCCATCGATGCCACCTCCACCACCGCCAGCACCGACTTCGCCGCCACCGTTACGCCGCTCCCAATGAACCACCCAAGCACCGGACCGGCTGAACCTTTGACGGACTCCGGACCGCCAACATGGACTTTTCTTTCCCTACGACTGTACATAATTGCACTAATTGTATATAGTATCACGTCACCCCCGCTGGACTCATTTTTAACAGGGGGTGAATGTGGTGAACCACTGTAATAGGAGATATAATGTAGGAGCTGTACTACAGGTTCGCCGGTAGCTCCTGCCGGCTGGCTCCGCCCATGGAGAACTGTATAAATATGCGTGACCTCCAGTGCCCTGCCATTTCGCCAGCTGCAGCAGGAGGCCACGCATCTGACTGTAATAAAGCCACAGTTGTATCCAACTTTAGTCTTTGTGCAATTGATCGTGCATCAGCCTGCTGAGACTGGGCCACGGCGTTGAGCGCTTCTGTGATCTGCCGCTGGCTCTGGCTCAGGGCTTCTTGTGAGAGAGCAGCCATGTCCTGGGCCGCAGACGCCGCCTGCACAGAAAGCCCCAGGCCTTGCATACTGCTCCCCATGTCTGACACCGTCACCCCCATTGCCTCAACATCGGACGCCACCTTTGGGGTTTCGGACTGGGTGGCACGTATGACCGGCACCACTCCCTGCTCCTGGACGCGGGTGGACTCCTCCACCTTCGTCTGCAGTTGCCGCAAGCCGGCCGTCACCGCTTCGGTTGCCCCTTGGTCCGTGCCTGCATCGGGTCTAGGGATGAATGTGGTAAATCCAGGAAACCGGGACCCGTCTGGGCGGCAGATGGTTGCTCGCGCCGGGCTCCCTCCGACCTCCCGGCACCTCGGCTGCTCCTGCCTCCACCTGCTGTACCGGGACGGCTGTGTTAGATGCACCAGTTAGTGTACCAGAAGCCTCATCGCTAAAGTGCCCAACTGTGCTGAGTGTCTCTGCGATGGTGGAGGGTGTAGGAGATAGCAGTGGCGTAGTGTCGAGCTCCTCATCCGACCCAAAGTCCATGGTCCCCTGGAGTGGTGATTCTTGACCATCCGTCCCCTGTGTGTCAGTGGCCTGTGCGTTAGTGTCCTGTGTGTCAGTGTCCTGTGCGTCAGTGTCCTGTGTGTCAGTGTCCTGTGCGTCAGTGTCTTGTGCGTCAGTGTCCTGTGCATCGGTGTCCTGGGTAGGTGTGTCCTGGGTAGGGGTGTCCTGGGTAGGTGTGCCCTGGGTAGGTAAGTCCTGGGTAGGGGGTGTCCTGGGTAGGGGTGTCCTCTGTAGGGTTGCCCTGGTTTGGGCTGTCCTGGGTAGGACTGTCCTGGGTAGGTATGTCCTGGGTAGGTGTGTCCTGGGTAGGGGTGTCCTGGGTAGGGATGTCCTGGGTAGGGGTGTCCTGGGTAGGGATGTCCTGGGTAGGGGTGCCCTGGGTAGGTGTGTCCTGGGTAGGGCTGTCCTGGGTAGGTGAGTCCTGGGTAGGGGTGCCCTCGGTAGGTGTGTCCTGGTAGGGCTGTCCTGGGTAGGTGAGTCCTGGGTAGGGGTGGCCTGGGTAGGTGTGTGCTGGGTATGAGTGTCCTGGGTAGGTGTGTCCGGGTAGGTGAGCCCTGGGTAGGGCTGTCCTGGGTAGGTGGGTCCTGGGTAGGGCTGTCCTGGGTAGGGGTGTCCTGGGTAGGTGTATCCTGGGTAGTGGTGTCCTGGGTAGGTGAGTCCTGGGTAGATGAGTCCTGGGTAGGTTTGTCCTGGGTAGGGGTGTCCTGGGTAGGGTTGTCCTGGTAGGTGAGTCCTGGGTAGGTTTGTCCTAGGTAGGGGTGCCCTGGGTAGGGGTGTCCTGGGTAGGTGTGTCCTGGGTAGGTGTGTCCTGGGTAGGGGTGTCCTGGGTAATGGTGTCCTGGGTAGGTGTGTCCTGGGTAGTGGTGTCCTGGGTAGTGGTGTCCTGGGTAGTGGTGTCCTGGGTAGGTTTGTCCTGGGTAGGGATGTCCTGGTTAGGGATGTCTTGGGTAGGGATGTCCTGGGTAGGTGTGTCCTGTGTAGGGGTGTCCTGGGTAAGGGTGTCCTGGGTAGGTGTGTCCTGGGTAGGTATGTACTGGGCAGGGGTGTCCTGGGTAGGGGTGTCCTGGGTAGGTGAGTCCTGGTAGGTATGTCATGGGTAGGGATGTCCTGGGTAGGTGTGTCCTGGGTAGGGGTGTCCCGGGTAGGGATGTCCTGTGTAGGGATGTCCTGGGTAGGGATGTCCTGGGTAGGGATGTACTGGGTAGGTGTGTCCTGGGTAGGGCTGTCCTGGGTAGGTGTGTCCTGGGTAGGGCTGTCCTGGGTAGTGGTGTCCTGAGTAGGGCTGTCCTGGGTAGGGGTGTCCTGGGTAGGGGTGTCCTGGGTAGGTGAGTCCTGGGTAGGGGTGTCCTGGGTAGTGGTGTCCTGGGTAGGTGTGTCCTGGGTAGGTTTGTCCTGGGTAGGGCTGTCCTGGGTAGGGTTGTCCTGGGTAGGTGTGTCCTGGGTAGGTGTGTCCTGGGTAGGAATGTCCTGGGTAGGCGTGTCCTGGGTAGGGGTGTCCTGGGTAGTGGTGTCCTGAGTAGGGCTGTCCTGGGTAGGGGTGTCCTGGGTAGGTGAGTCCTGGGTAGGGGTGTCCTGGGTAGTGGTGTCCTGGGTAGGGCTGTCCTGGGTAGGGTTGTCCTGGGTAGGTGGGTCCTGGGTAGGTGTGTCCTGGGTAGGGGTGTCCTGGGTAGGTGTGTCCTGGGTAGGTGAGTCCTGGGTAGGTGTGTCCAGCGTGGGGGTGTCCTGGGTAGGTGAGTCCTGGGTAGGTGAGTCCTGGGTAGGTATGTCATGGGTAGGGGTGTCCTGGGTAGGTGTTTCCTGGGTAGGTCTGTCCTGGGTAGGTGTGTCCTGGGTAGGTATGTCATGGGTAGGGGTGTCCTGGGTAGGTGTTTCCTGGGTAGGTATGTCATGGGTAGGGGTGTCCTGGGTAGGTGTGTCCAGCGTAGGGGTGTCCTGGGTAGGTGTGTCCTGGGTAGGAATATCCTGGGTAGGGGTGTCCTGGGTAGGTGTGTCCTGGGTAGGGGTGTCCTGGGTAGGCGTGTCCTGGGTAGGGGTGTCCTGGGTAGGTGAGTCCTGGGTAGGTGAGTCCTGGGTAGGCGAGTCCTGGGTAGGAATGTCCTGGGTAGGGATGTCCTGGGTCGGTATGACCTGGGTAGGGGTGTCCTGGGTAGGAATATCCTGGGTAGGGGTGTCCTGGGTAGGTGTGTCCTGGGTAGGGGTGTCCTGGGTAGGCGTGTCCTGGGTAGGTGAGTCCTGGGTAGGCGAGTCCTGGGTAGGAATGTCCTGGGTAGGGATGTCCTGGGTCGGTATGACCTGGGTAGGGGTGTCCTGGGTAGGAATATCCTGGGTAGGGGTGTCCTGGGTAGGTGTGTCCTGGGTAGGGGTGTCCTGGGTAGGCGTGTCCTGGGTAGGTGAGTCCTGGGTAGGCGAGTCCTGGGTAGGGGTGTCCTGGGTAGGGGTGTCCTGGGTAGGCGTGTCCTGGGTAAGGGTGTCCTGGGTAGGTGTGTCCTGGGTAGGGGTGTCCTGGGTAGGCGTGTCCTGGGTAGGGGTGTCCTGGGTAGGTGTGTCCTGGGTAGGGGTGTCCTGGGTAGGTGTGTCCTGGGTAGGGGTGTCCTGGGTCGGTGAGTCCTGGGTAGGCGAGTCCTGGGTAGGAATGTCCTGGGTAGGTGAGTCCTGGGTCGGTATGACCTGGGTAGGGGTGTCCTGGGTAGGTGTGTCCTGGGTAGGGCTGTCCTGGGTAGGTGTGTCCTTGGTAGGTGTGTCCTGGGTAGGTATGTCCTGGGTAGGGGTGTCCTGGGTAGAGGTGTCCTGGGTAGTTATGTCCTGGGTAGGGGTGTCCTGGGTAGGGGTGTCCTTGGTAGGGGTGTCCTGGGTAGGTGTGTCCTGGGTAGGAATATCCTGGGTAGGGGTGTCCTGGGTAGGTGTGTCCTGGGTAGGGGTGTCCTGGGTAGGCGTGTCCTGGGTAGGGGTGTCCTGGGTAGGTGAGTCCTGGGTAGGCGAGTCCTGGGTAGGAATGTCCTGGGTAGGGATGTCCTGGGTCGGTATGACCTGGGTAGGGGTGTCCTGGGTAGGAATATCCTGGGTAGGGGTGTCCTGGGTAGGTGTGTCCTGGGTAGGGGTGTCCTGGGTAGGCGTGTCCTGGGTAGGGGTGTCCTGGGTAGGTGAGTCCTGGGTAGGCGAGTCCTGGGTAGGAATGTCCTGGGTAGGTGAGTCCTGGGTCGGTATGACCTGGGTAGGGGTGTCCTGGGTAGGTGTGTCCTGGGTAGGGCTGTCCTGGGTAGGTGTGTCCTTGGTAGGTGTGTCCTGGGTAGGTGTGTCCTGGGTAGGTGTGTCCTGGGTAGGTATGTCCTGGGTAGGTGTGTCCTGGGTAGGTGTGTCCTGGGTAGGTATGTCCTGGGTAGGGGTGTCCTGGGTAGAGGTGTCCTGGGTAGTTATGTCCTGGGTAGGGCTGTCCTGGGTAGGGGTGTCCTTGGTAGGTGTGTCCTGGGTAGGTATGTCCTGGGTAGGGGTGTCCTGGGTAGAGGTGTCCTGGGTAGTTATGTCCTGGGTAGGGGTGTCCTGGGTAGCTATGTCCTGGGCAGGGGTGCCCTGGGTAGATGTGTCCTGCGTAGGGGTCTCCTGGGTCGGGGCGTCCTGGGTAAGGCTGTCCTGTGTCGGTGAGTCCTGGGTAGTTATGTCCTGGGTAGGGGTGTCCTGGGTAGTTGTGTCCTGGGTAGGTGTGCCCTGGGTAGTGGTGTCCTGGGTAGGGGTGTCCTGGGTACGGGTGTCCTGGGTACGGGTGTCCTGGTTCCGCTACGACGGGAGCCTGTGGCTGCCCCCCTCTTCGCTGGGTGTGACCCGCCGGCATCGCCGCACTCGCACAAGATGGGGGTGTCGTCTCACTGGTGCTCCGGGTCTGTCCCTGGCTCGTGGCCACCCTGGAACATCCTGGGGGGGTCGTATGCCTGATGGGCCGGGTTTTCACCTGTCACGTGGCCGCCCTGAAACGTCCTGGGGCCGGTCGGCATCAGCGGGGACGGGTGCCTCGACGTTTGGTCCTGCAATACACAATACAGCATGCATGGTTAGACACGCAGACGGGAATCAGTGGCAAGGGATATGGGGGAAGGGGGGTATGGGGGATATGGGGGATATGGTGGATGGGGGATATGGGGGATATGGGGGATGGGATATGGGATATGGGGGATGGGGGATATGGGGGATGGGGGCTATGGGGGATATGGGGGATATGGGGAACGGAGATATGGGCGATATGGGCGATGGCGGATATGAGGATGGGGATATGCAGGATTTGGGGGAAGGGAGATGGATATGAGGATGGGGATATGCAGGATTTGGGGGAAGGGAGATATGGGGGATATGGGGGAAGGGGTATCTGGGGGATGGGGGATATGGGGATGGGGAAATACAGGATATGGGGAAGGGGATATGGGGGAAGGGGATATGGGTGAAGGTGGATATGGGGAGGGGGGATATGGGGGAAGGGGGATATGGGGGATATGGGTTAAGCGGGATATGGGGGGATCAGGAATATGGGGGAGGGGGGTTATGGGTGAAGGGGGATATGGGGGAAGGGGGATATGAGGGAAGGGGAATGTGGGGGAAGGGGGATGTGGGGGAAGGGGGATGTGGGGGATATGGGGGAAGGGGAAAAGGGTGGCAGGCCATGGGGGGTCTCACTTGGTGGTGCGCCCCCGACCTCTGCACCCGCAACCTCCCGGTCCTCGGGTCCGCCTTCAAGTTCCAGGGCCCTCTCCTCATGAACGGTGAGTCGTCGCACTTCAGCTGGACCCCCTCCGGTTCTCTCTCGCTCCCCGTTGTTGTGAGCGCGCTTCTCCTGTGGGGGGCAGGTGGGTGGCAGGGATAAAGGGCAACAGTGTTAGGCAGAGATATACATGCAGGCCAGCGGTTGTGTGTATATTGGCAGAGGTTCACAACCCACCCTGCCACTGCAGGCTGCATGGGTGGGTGCAGCCATGTCAGTTGCAGCTAGGGCTGTGCCGCATATCGGGGATGGGGGGGGGGGTACTCACCCTGGCTGCACTGACGAGGGCCTTCTTGTGTCACTGGGCGCCTGTCCTTGCTGTTACGGCCACGGCGCTGACGGCCTCTGCCACCTCCCTCCACAGGCGCCGGCTGAGGCGTGGAGCGACCCTGCGGCCGTGTCCTGGGCACAGGGCCGCCCTCCTCTGTTCCACTGCGTCCAGGAGCGCCTCGATGTCCCACTCCTGGATCCTCGGCGCTGCGCGGCGGGCGGCCATTTGGACGGGTCTCGGGGGGGGTCTTTTTGCTGCGACGCCGCACAGCATCACTCACGCCGCGCTTCCGTGACGGATGCCGCCGTCGCGAATGGCATCACGCCGCTGCTAGCCCATTCCGGGCCGGAGAATTTGCGCTGTTTCGGGGGGCCCGACGCTGGAGTGATTTGCGCCGTTTTTGGCGCCGGGTTCCGGCCATCGCGCCGATTATCGGAGAATCCCGCCCCATGGGCGAAATTCTCCGTTATCGGCGGAAAGTCCGCCGATCGGCGCAAAACACGGCGCACGTCCGACTTGCGTCACGTCGGAAAAATGAGTCGAAAGTCTCCGGCCCGAAATGGGCTAGCAGCGACGTAACGGGATCCGCGCTTGCGCAGTGGTTCACGCCGTGCAGCGTCATACACGCCGCACGGCGTGACGGCTCATAAGGCCGCGCTGCTCCCCCCACCCGACCGGAACACCCGGCTGGATGGCTGGCCGCCGCTCAGCCCCGAGGTTCGAGTCACGGGATGTGGAGGCGCTCCTGGACGCGGTGGAGCAGAGGAGGGACGCCCTGTATCCCGGGGCACGGCCGCAGAGTTGCCCCACGCCACAGCCGGCATCTGTGGAGGGAAGTGGCAGAGGCCGTCACCGCTGCGGCCCTGACACCACGGACAGGCACCCAGTGCCACAAGAAGGTGAACGACCTCGTCAGAGCAGGCAGGGGTGAGCCTCCCCATATCCCCCCTCCCCCATATCCCCCCTCCCCCATATCCCCCCTCCCCCATATCCCCCACTCCCCCATATCCCCCCTCCCCCATATCCCCCTCCCCCATATCCCCCCTCCCCATATCCCCCCTCCCCCATATCCCCCCTCCCCCATATCCCCTCCCCATATCCCCAAGTGAATCCAGCCCTAACCTTAACCTCTGCAATGCACGCGCACCGATGGCGTGCATTCATATACCTGCCTAACAGTGTTGCCTTTTACCCCTGCCACCCCCCCCCCCCCCCCACAAGAGAAGCGCGCACACAACAATAGGGAGCATGTGAGGACTGGAGGAGGGCCCGCTGATGAGAGGCCACTGACCGAACACGAGGAAAGGGCTCTGGAACTGGCTGGCGGACCTGAGGACCGGAAGGTTGCTGATGCAGAGGTCGGGGGCATACTAGCAAGTGAGCCACCGACAGTCTGTCCCCATATCCCCCCTCCCCTATATCACCCTCCCCATATCACCTGATCACTGCCTGATGTCTAACCATGCATGCTTCATTGTGTATCGCAGGACCAAACGTCCAGGCACCCATCCCCGCAGATGCAGACCGCCCGCAGGATGCCCCTCGGAGGCCACGGGAGACGGAGAGACCCGGACCCTCCAGCATGCGACGCCCGCAGGATGCCCCTCGGAGACCACGGGAGACGGAGAGACCCGAACCCTCCAGCATGCGACGCCCGCAGGATGCCCCTCGGAGACCACTGGAGACGGAGAGACCCGGACCCTCCAGCATGCGACGCCCGCAGGATGCCCCTCGGAGGCCACGGGAGACGGAGAGACCCGGACCCTCCAGCATGCGACGCCCGCAGGATGCCCCTCGCACACCACGGGAGACGGAGAGACCTGGAGCAACAGGGAGACGACACCCCCGTCACGTGCGGGTGCGACCACCCAGTGACGAGGGGGGCAGCCACAGGCCCCCGTCACATCCGAGCCAGGACACCACTACCCAGGACACCACTACCCAGGACACCACTACCCAGGACACCACTACCCGGGACACCACTACCCGGGACAGCACTGCCCAGGACACCCCTACCCGGGACAGCACTACCCAGGAAGACGAAATACCGGACAGTGACTCAGAGTGAATGGGTGGAGACGAACCCCCACCCCAAAGTGCCATGGACTCAGATTGGGACGAAGCGCACGACACAACGCCACTGCTGTCACCAACACCCTCCACCATCGCAGAAACACTCACCTCGGTTGGGCACTTTAGTGATGAGGCGTTTGCTACACTCACTGGTGTGCACAACACAGCCGTCCCGGTACAGCAGGTGGAGGTAGGAGCAGCAGAGGGGCCGGGCGGTTGGAGGGCAGCCCAGCCCAAGCGAACATCTGCCGCCCAGATGGATCCCGGGTTCCTGGAGTTACCACACCCACACATAGATCCGATGCAACCACCGACCCGGAGACGAGCGAAGAGGGTGACGGCCGGCTTGCGGCGGCTGCAGTCGCAGGTGGAGGAGTCCACCCGCGTCCAGGAGCTGGGAGTGGTCCCGGTCATGCGTGCCACCCAGGCTGACACCGCACGGGTGGCGTCCGCGGTGGAGGCAATGGGTGCGACGGTATCAGACATGGGGAACGGTTTGCGAGGCCTGGGGCTTTCCGTGCAGGCGGCGTCTGTGGCCCAGGACATGGCTGCCCTCTCACAGGAGGCCATGAGCCAGTGCCAGCGCCAGATGGCAGAGGCGCTCAACGCCATAGCCCAGTCTCTGCAGGCCATGGCCCAGTCTCAGCAGGCCATGGCCCAGTCTCTGCAGGCCATCGCTGAGGGCATCGGCGCCAGTGGCCATGTGCGAGCCGGCGTCGCACTGTCACAGACAGGGTTTGCCAACCCCCTGGGCTCCATGGCTGCAAACCTGCAGACCCCTGTCGATACCAGCACGGGCCTCCAGGACTGGCAGCGCCAGATGTCGGGGGGGGCGTCGGATGGCCAGTCCGTTCGCATCCCCCACCCATGTAGAGGCCTGGGGGCCATCGGGCACCCCGAGGGAGGAGGAGGTGGTGTGGTCCGTCCCGTCTCCCCCTGTAGGGGAGGTCCCGGTACACCGCGACACCTCGGACTCCCCCACTTCCGTCCCAGGTGCATCGGGTGGGCAACGGGCAGGACAGGCTGGCAGCTCGCCATCCCAGTCGCCCGGGCCGCAGCCTGGCCCATCTAGGCCAGGACACCCCAGGAAACGGCCGCCAAAGGGATCCAGTGTCAGAGGGCAGGAATCAAAGTGTCCACCTCCAGTTCAGCTGTACCGTCTGGGGAACCACGTAGACGTAGTCAAAGGGCCCGTAAGGGCAAACAATTAGACACTGAGTAAGTTGGCACGGGTGCAGGGCACAGATGAGTTTTAGGGGCTAGGGCACGTGCATGAACTCCTTTGGTTATTAAAGTCAATGTTACACCTCCAGAAGCTGCCTTTGTGCTCTGTCCAAAGCGTGCGGGGGTGTCATGTACGTTGAGCGCAAGTGTGTGTGTGAGGGGTGGTCTTACCTCAGCCCCAGGTGAGTCTGCCCCCTTCCCCCTGGGCCGCCATCAACATCCCCCGGGCAGAGGACGGGACCGTGCGCTGCAGTGTCACAGCCGCATGCAGGGATGGTCCGGGTGGATGGTGGTACTGTGGCCATGGGTCAGACATAGTCCAATGATGTGGAGCCAGGAGCTCACCGCAGGGCGGGTTGTCATCATCCTCCATGGCCTGCAATAGACACGCGTCCACCCGCAACTGTGTGAGCCCGGCCCGTTGTGCCGCAGGTGGATCGGCAATGGGGGGGGGTGGTGTGCATGCGGGTGGGGTGGGTGGGGTTGGGGAGGGGGGTGAGGGTGCTGGGTGGGTGGATGAGTGGGGGGTGTGGGTGGTCGGCTGTTGCCATGGTGTGCGGTCTGTGGCCATACTACCCGATTCCCACGCCCATCTAGTCAGTGAAGCGGGCGGCTATCAGTCTGTCCCGTGCCCGCTGGGCCAGCCGGTAACGGTGGACAGCCACCCGCCTGTGTCTACACCGGACCATTACTTCCATTCCCCTCATCTGGGAGGACTGCGCCTCTTCCTGCTGCTCCTCCACCCTGCCCTCCTCTGCCTGCGGCACATCGCCCCTCTTCTGGGCTATGTTGTGCAGGACGCAGCACACCACAATGATGCGGCCGACCCTATCTGACCGATACTGAAGGGCGCCCCCAGAGAGGTCCAGGCACCTGAAACGCATCTTCAGCACGCCAAAGCACCTATTTATCACTCTCCTTGTCGCTACATGGGCATCATTGTAGCGGTTCTCCGCCTCATTGCGTGGCCTCAGTATAGGCGTCATCAGCCACGATCGCAATGGGTAGCCCCTGTCGCCCAGCAACCAGCCCCTCAGCCGGGGTGGCGTCCCTCGTACATGCCGGGGAAAGATGACCGCGACAACACGTATGAGTCGTGTACACTGCCTGGGTAACGGGCGCAGACGTGCAGGATCATCATGCAGTGGTCGCAGACCACCTGTATGTTCATCGAATAGGTCCCCTTCCTATTGGTGAACACGGCCCTGTTATTTGCAGGTGGCCGCACGGCGACGTGCATCCCATCGATCGCGCCCTGGACCATGGGGAACCCGGCCACGGCAGAGAAGCCCACGGCCCGGGCATCTTGGCTGGCCCGGTCCACGGGGAAGCGGATGTAGCGGTGCGCCATGGCATATAGGGCATCTGTCACTGCCCGGATGCACCGATGCACCGATGTCTGCGATATGCCGGACAGGTCCCCACTCGGTGCCTGGAATGACCCCGTTGCATAAAAGTTCAGGGCCACCGTAACCTTGACGGACACGGGGAGAGGGTGTCCCCCGCCAGTGCCACGCGGTGACAGGTGTGCCAGCAGGTGGCAGATGTGTGCCACGGTTTCCCGGCTCATCCGGAGTCTCCTCCTGCATTCCCGATCCGTGAGGTCCTGGTATGACTGCCGGGGCCGGTACACACGGGGCGCCCTCGGGTGCCTCCGTTGCCGTGGGGCCGCGACGTCCTCCTCCCCCTCCTCGTCCTGTCGGTCAGGTGTCCCTCCAGCCTGGGCGGCTGCCGCCTGTCCCTCTGCGGCAGCCTGCGCCGCCTCTCTGGCACGCTCCTCCTCCTCCTCCTCCTCCAACATAGACATTAGCTGCCGCCATGGCGGCCACATCGCTGGATGATCGGAAAACATGACGGCCTGGTGGGGGATACTGCCCATATCCCCTCCTCCCCCCAGCCAGGTGGCATGGACCGCATGGGTCCAACTGTTGGAGGCTGGCACCTGGCCAGGTGGACCAACTCACTTGCCCTCGCATCCCCCTCCCCGGCACGGACCCCCCATCCCCCTCCCCGGCACGGACCCCCCCGAACCTCCACCCCGGCACGGACCCCCCCCATCCCCCTCACCGGCACGGACCCCCCACCCAACCTCCTCCCCGGCACGGACCCCAACCTCCTCCCCGGCACGGACCCCCCATCCCCCTCCACGGCACGGGCCCCCCCATCCCCCTACCCGGCACGGACCCCCCCCCAGCCTCCACCCCGGCACGGACCCCCCCCCCATCCCCCTCCCCGGCACGGACCCCCCCCAACCTCCTCCCCGGCACGGACCCCCCCAACCTCCTCCCCCCACGGACCCCAACCTCCTCCCCGGCACGGACCCCCCATCCCCCTCCCCGGCACGGACCCCCCTCCCGGCGCTCTAACCAACCCCCCCCCCCCCCCCCCCCCCCGCCGCACACACACACACACAACCCGAGACACACCTCTCCTCACACATTCAGACTGCGCCCACGCCATCGCCTGCCCAGAGCCAACCCCCCAGGCCGTCACTCACCTCCACGCTGGTCGGCGTGAACCTGGAGCACAGGGTCATGCGATGAAAAGGAGGTTTAATTTATGTCGACGTGAACGGTCATCACGTCGACGGGACTTCGGCACATCCGGAAGGGAGAATATCGGCAGGCCGAAAATCGGCTGCCTTGCGCAGACCCGTGCCATTCTCCGAAGGCAGCGGCGACATTAACGCCCCGCCGACTTTTGGGCGGGATTCACGGCGGCCAACGGCCATTCTCCGACCCGCTGGGGGGTCAGAGAATGACGCCCCATGGGCGAAATTCTCCCCCAACGGCGGGATGTCCGCCGACTGGCGCCATATCCGGCGCCAATCAGACGGGCATCGCGCCGGCCCAAAGGTGCGGAAGGCTCCGCATCTTTGGCGGCCTAGCCCCAACATTGAGGGGCTAGGCCGACGCCGGAGGGATTTCCGCCCCGCCGGCTGGCGGAAATGGCGTTTGTTTCCCCGCCAGCTGGCGCGGAAATGCGGCGCATGCGCGGGAGCGTCAGCGGCCGCTGTCAGTTTCCCAGTGCATGCGCGGGAGCGTCAGCGGCCGCTGTCAGTTTCCCGCGCATGCGCAATGGGGAGAGTCTCTTCCGCCTCCGCCATGATGGAGGCCGTAGCGGAGGCGGCAGGGAAAGAGTGCCCCCACGGCACAGGCCCGCCCGCGGATCGGTGGGCCCCGATCACGGGCCAGGCCACCGTGGGGGCACCCCCCGGGGTCAGATCGCCCCGCGCCCCCCCCAGGACCCCGGAGCCCGCCCACGCCGCCTGGTCCCGCCGGTAAATACCAGGTTTGATTTACGTCGGCGGGACAGGCAATTCCTGGGCGGGACTTCGGCCCATCCGGGCCGGAGAATCCAGCGGGGGGTCCCGCCAACCGGCGCGGCCCGATTCCCGCCCCCGCCCAATCTCCGGGAGCGGAGACTTCGGCGGGGGCGGGATTCACGGCGGCCAACGGCCATTCTCCGACCCGGCGGGGGGTCGGAGAATGACGCCCCATGTCTCTGTAATAGCCACTAAATCATACTCATTTGCGATGATTTGAGTCGCCAACTCATTTATCTTGTTTCGAATGCTACGAGCATTCGGGTAAAGTGCCTTTATGTTAGTTTTTCTACCTTCTTTTGAATCTTAGCACCTCCATTAATAACATCTCCTGAGCTCTTCTTCCCTTTAACTTTTTCATAACTTTCCCTGTAGTTGAACCCACCTTCCCATGTGCTAAACTGTTGCTTTGCTTCCCATGAACTATTTTATTTCCCATAGTATTACCCTTCCCTTTCCCCCCACTTGCTATTTTAAAGTCTTTGAGACCAGCCCAATTATCCTTTCCGCTAGGACACTGGTCCCAGATCATTTCAGATGGAGACCGTCCCATCAGTCCAAATCCGTCCTGTTCCAATACTGATGCCGAAGGCCCATGAAATGAAACCCCTCATTCCCCCACTATTCGGCTGCTCAGACTTCTCTCCAATGCCAGTGTGATGCTGATGGGGATACAGGGTTGGTCCACACACAGCGGTACTCCAGGAAGGTGTGCTCTGTGGGTCTCAGACAGGGCTGCACTCTGAAACAGAGACCAGCATTGTGATTGGGGGCAATTGGTGGAAAGATGACAGAGATTAGGGTAAAATGGGCTTCAGTGATGTTGTGCAGCGGGAGGACGAGGACAGAGACATGGGAGGCAAAGGACCATAGTGATGATTGCAAGTGGAAGGGAGACTGACATGGAAGACTAGGACACAGACACAGGAGTTGGTAGTTGGGAATCAAACTGTATGAATGCTAGGGTATACATGGATACTTCGGAATATGAGCGGAAAGGGTGGAGTGGGGGGGGGGGGGTGTTGCTGATAGTGTGCCACCAGAGGGATGGGTTGCACAAAGACTCGTGCAGGTGAAGGAGAAGTCAGGCATCCACATGAGGGACAAGTTGCTCAGACACTCACAGGGGTGGGTGGGAGGCAGACTGTGATTAGCCTGAACGAATGCGAGAGATCGTTGAAAGACAATTGTAACCCCTGATCTGGGGCTAAGAAGTCAGGCGCAGATAGTAAAGGCAGTTCTGGGGCTTTGTGGGTCATGTCACAGGATTATGCATGGCATACCCACGTCCTAACTCTGCTCCCGGGAGGGACAAGACCTGTTTGCTCAATTAAGTTAAGACATAGCTAAGCGTGAAGGGTACGGTTACAGTTGGTGACGATGGAGTTGTCTGGCTCTGCGGGCTGCAAATGGGATGGTCCCAGTCTGGGGCGGCATCTGCAGCCTGTAAATAAGGAGAACATAATAATGGGGGTGGGGGTGGTATTCAAAGCTCTTCTGGGGTTGGAGATGTTTATCTTTGTATGTGCAAACAGCCTTGAGAAGAGGAGGAATGAGGTCCACATGGGGCATGAGGATATCAACACTGATGGGTTCAGGTGATACAGTGGCTAAGGAGAATGGTGATGATTTTAGTAAAGGAACAAAGGTTGTGTCCAAATGCAGCCTGAATGGCTACATAAATACCATCCAAAATGCAACATGTAGGAATAAAGAAAGAAATAAGAGGAAGGCTGATCCAGCAAAATAACAAAAAGGGAAGAAAAGAAACACATAGAATCGGCCTGTGTCGGCCGCCCCGCGCGACATGGCCGACCCACACCGCAGAGTGACAGCAAAAAGATAGGCCCCGCCCCCAGATCGCACACACCCGTAGATCAGTGGCCCCCGATCAATAGCCTGCCCGTCCTGGAGGCCTCCCCCCCCGGTGAATGATCCCCCCTGCCCCCCAGCAGGGCGGCCACGGACTGAGTCTGCAACCACCATGCTGAGTGCCTGCCGGGTGGAACCCTGAGAGAACCACGCTGGCGCGAACTCGGTTAGCTGCACTGGGAGAATCGCCACAGGAGCCTTTTTCAATTGTCCCCGATCGGCGCCGTGTCGACAGCGCGTGCCGAATTGGCGGCGATTCTCTGGGGATCTCGGGTCTGACGCTTAGTGCGTTTTCGGCGCAGAGGCCCTGAGAATTCCGCCAATGGAAGGACTGTCACACTATGGCTCACGTAAGGTCCTATGAGCATTCATCTATTAATCACCAACGAGGGAGAATTCAGAACCAGAGACTCCATCCATCTTTTCAACTGCGGTGTGTGGAGTGAAAAGCGCCCAGTGAGATCCAGGAATGTAATTTAAACATGAATCTATCCTTTTGAATTAAACCAAAGACTAAATAAAGGGTGATTCTTAGAACTTTAAAAGGCGCAGAGTATATTATTTCACAGATTTATCTTCAAATCAGAGCAACCAAGTTTGTTATTAGAGCTGCCACCTGCCAAGAATGATTGATGACGGTGGGGATTGCGAAATGATGTCATCTGACACTAGACTAAAGGGTCATGTTAGTTTCTGAGGACCATCATTGTTTATAAAGCAATTTTAGTCAAATTAGGAGGACTCATTAAATAGCCGACAACTGGACCATCACATGAAGCCACAGTATTGGAATGACAAGGATATCTGTAGTCATTTAAAGTGTCTCATCAGGAGCTACATTTTCAAATCAGGTCTGCCATGGAATTGTCAGTCAAATATACAAGCTTAAATTCTGCACATTTATTAAAAAGGAACATTTTCTGTTAATGAGAAATAACAAAGCAAGACATGAATTCAGCTCTTGGTGGTTTCAACTTGTTCCAGACACCCTCAGCTACCATTTTGTATTTTAAGTCTGAGAAAACTAAGTCTATAAGATATAAGTCTAGATTTTCTGATTCCCCTCCATGCACTTTTCTATTGATTGAGGCAGTTGAAAGTAATTTCTTCAATCATGTTTCCATACCTGCCACACATCAAACCGGCTTTTATTAAAGTCACGAATGACATCCTATGTGACTGTGACAAATGTAAATCATTTCCCATTGTCCTCCACCATCTGTCTGAAGTTTGTGGCATGGTTCACCACAGCACCCGCCTCCAAGGCCGATCCACTATCCTCCATTCTTATTCCACACGTAGGCCCACCCATCTTTAGCTGCTTCATCAATGACCTTCCCCTCATCATAAGTTAAGAAGGGAGGATGTTGGTTGATGATAGCACAATGTTCAGTACCATTCATGACTCCTCAGTACTGAAGTAGCCCATGTCTAAATGCAGCAAGTAATTCACCTCCTAACTCGCCAAAGCCTGGCCACCATCTAAAGACCAGAAGACCAGAAGACATAGGAGCAGAATTAGGCCACTCGGCCCATCGAGTCTGCTCCGCCATTCAATCATGGCTGATATTTTCTCATCCCCATTCTCCTGCCTTCTCCCCATAACCCCTGATCCCCTTATTAATCAAGAACCTATCTATCTCTGTCTTAAAGACACTCAGTGATTTGGCCTCCACAGCCTTCTGCGGCAAAGAGTTCCACAGATTCACCACCCTCTGGCTGAAGAAATTCCTCCTCATCTCTGTTTTAAAGGATCATCCCTTTAGTCTGAGATGGTGTCCTCTGGTTCTAGTTTTTCCTACAAGTGAAAACACCCTCTCCAAGTCCACTCTATCCAGGCCTCGCAGTATCTTGTATGTTTCAATAAGATCCCCTCTCATCCTTCTAAACTCCAATGAGTACAGACCCAGAGTCCTCAAACGTTCCTCATACGGCAAGTTCTTCATTCCAGGGATCATTCTTGTGAACCTCCTCTGGACCCTTTCCAAGGCCAGCACATCCTTCCTAAGATACGGGGCCCAAAACTACTCACAATACTCCAAATAGGGTCTGACCAGAGCCTTATACAGCCTCAGAAGTACATCCCTGGTCTTGTATTCTAGCCCTCTTGACATGAATGCTAATATTGCATTTGTCTTCTTAACTGCCGACTGAACCTGCACATTAATCTTAAGAGAATCGTGAACAAGGACTCCCAAGTCCCTTTCTGCTTCTGCTTTCAGAAGCATTTTCCCATTTAGAAAATAGACTATGCCTAGATTCCTCCTTCCAAAGTGCATAACCTCACACTTTTCCACATTGTATTTCATTTGCCACTTCGTTGCCCACTCTCCTAGCTTGTCCAAGTCCTTCTGCAGCCCCCTTGCTTCCTCAATACTACCTGTCCCTCTACAGATCTTTGTATCATCTGCAAACTTAGCAACAGTGCCTTCAGTTCCTTCTTCCAGATCTTTAATGTATATTGTAAAATGTTGTGGTCCCAGCACAGACCCCTGAGGCACACCACTAGTCACCGGCTGCCATCCTGAAAAAGACCCCTTTAGCCCCACTCTTTGCCAATCAGCCAATACTCTATCCATGCCAGGATCTTACACTTAACACTATGGGCTTTTAACTTATTTAACAGTCTCCGATGCGGCACCTTGTCAAAGGCCTTCTGGAAATCTAAATAAATCACGTCCATTAATTCTCCTTTGTCTAACTTGCTTGTTACCTCCTCAAAGAACTCTAACTGATTTGTCAGACACGACTTCCCTTTGACAAAGCCATGCTGACTCAGTCCTATTTTACCATGCACTTCCAAGTACTCCGCTATCTCATCTTTAATAATGGACTCTAAAATGTTACCAATGACCGAAGTCAGGCTAACCGGCCTATAATTTCCCAACTTCTGCCTCCCTCCCTTCTTAAACAGTGGTGTTACATTAGCCACCTTCCAGTCCTCTGGGACCCTTCCTGCCTCCAGTGATTCCTGAAAGATCATCACTAATGCCTCGACAATTTCCTCAGATAAATCTTTTCAGACCCTGGGGTGTAGTCCATCCGGTCCAGGTGACTTATCCACCTTCAGATCTTTCAGTTTCCCCAGAACCTTCTCCTTAGTGATGGTCACTGCACTCACCTCTGCCCCCAGGTTCTCCTGGAGCTCTGGCATCCCACTGGTCTCTTCCACCATGAAGACTGATGTAAAGTAATTATTCAGTTCGTCTGCCATTTCTTTGTTTCCTATTATTACTTCTCCAGCCACATTTTATAGTGGGCCAATGTCTATTTTTGCATCTCTCTTACCTTTTATATATTGAAAAAATCTCTTCCTATCTTCCTTTATATTACTAGCTAGCTTGCACTCGTACTTCATCTTCTCCCCCCTTATTGCTTTTTTAGTTGTCCTCTGCTCACTTTTAAAGGCTTCCCAATTCTCTTATTTCCCACTAAATCTTGCCACTTTGTATGCTTTTTCCTTAGTCTTTATGCTGTCCTTGACATCCCTCATCAGCCATGGATGCCTTGTCCTCCCCTTAGCATGATTCCCCCTCCTTGGGATGAATTTCTATTGTGCCTCCCTAATAACCCCCAAAAACTCCTGCCATTGCTGTTCCACTGTCTTCCCTGCTAGGCTCCTTCTCCAATCAACTCTGGCCAGCTCTTCCCTCATGTCTTGGTAGTGACCCTTATTTAATTGTAATACTGTTACATCTGATTGAAGCTTTTCCCTCTCAAACTGCAGGTTAAATTCTTTCACATTGTGGTCACTGTTCCCTAAGCTCCTTAAGCACTTCACCTTAAGTTCCCTAATCAAGTCTGCCTCATTACACATCACCAAATCCAGAATTGCCTGTTCCCTAGTCGGCTCTGTCACAAGCTGCTCCAAAAAACCATCTCTTAGACATTCCACAAATTCCATTTCTTGGAATCCACTACCAACCTGATTTTCCCAGTCCACCTGCATATTGAAGTACCCCATGATTATTGTAATATTGCCTTTTTTACATGCCCATCAACATCGACACTTCAATAACAAAACAAGAAAGCCACTCGACCATATAAATTCATGAGCTTTGGACTCATAACTATTATTTGGTACTGTATAATCCTCAATGTCATCATAACTATTCTTTGATCTTGTATCATCATCACAGTCATCATAACTTGTACATGTCATGACTTATTTACCTATTTCTGTTCAATTTTTCTTTAACACTGTACAGAAAATATGTAACATGAAAAAAGGGGGAAATGTGGTGATATGCATCACTGTAAATACACAAGGGGTTAATGTAAATACATACGAGTAAGTAAACATGAGAGGGAGCACCAGAGACGTCATGACATGCAGACATACAGCTCATGAACACATAGAATAGGACACGGCCAATGGGCAGTCAAGACACCTAGAGGTGACACTACCACATGGGGACATTACACAACCCATATATAAGGACAGGGCACACATGCTCTGTCTCTTTCCACAGGCGACACTTCGAGAGTAGGGCAGGGGCAGATCAGAGGCATCACACCCACCACGTGGCTTAGAGCAGACAGGTTAGTTTGACTGAGTTACTATAGCAAGATTAGCAGGAGAGTCGAACTCATAGAGAACTGTGCTAATGGTTCAATAAATCACATTGAACTTACTTCAATGTCTGGAGTATCTTCTGGTCAAAGCTGCATCGTGTTGCAGCCTGTGTTAACCCAGAGTATATAACACAACAGTTTTCAAATCAAGGCAAAGCTTGACAGGGAGCCATTTTAAGCTTGTGAGCATAGGGTGATAGTGTAACAGATCTTGCTGTGTTTGCAGGCAACAGAGCTTTGGATGACCTCAAGATTATGTAGGGCAAAATGTGAGAGACTAGTCAGAACTAGCCAGTAAACAAAATGTTCCTCCAGCTAAATGTTAGAAAGATTGAAGCTGTTGTTTTTGACCCCCATTATAAACTCCATTACAAACTCTCTGAGGTTGATCCAGACTGTTTGCAATCTTTGGGCGCAATTCGTCGGCCTCGTTGCGCTTTTGCTTGAGCAAACCGAGGCCAGTGAATAGCGGGAGAGGCTGAAAATGAGAACTGCGCCTGGCACTAAACAGTCAAACAGCCCACTCCCAAAGGCGAAATCGGGATCTCGCCGTAGAGTGGCAAGAAACCAATTATTACCACTTAAGCCCTATTTCTGTACAATTAACGGGAGCCACCCCATATCCAATGGGCTCCCGGCATTCATTGACCTCCTCAGCAAGTGGTCACACTGGCACAGATTAGTACTCCTTTTGAAAACTGCGAACCCGACGGAAGAGCTTCTGTAGCGAGTAGAGGAGGTGAGTAGCCATCTTTGTTCACAGGCAAAGAATTTGGGGGCACTGGGCTCGGTGGGGGGGGGGGGGGGGGGTGAGAGACCCTCAGCTGGGGGGGAGGACCCTCCGCAGGGGTTGGCCGCCATGTCAGGGTGGGGGGAGGCACTGGGGGGGGCAGCCGGGGGCAATGGCACCCGGCCCCATGATACCAACCCCTAGATCGTGTATACCCGTTCTGGGGGCAACCCTTGTCCCTGCCTGTCTGCCCCACCGACCACCCATAATCCCCACTGACTGCCAATGCCTCTGGCTGGCAGCCATTGCTAATTGGGAATTGGCAATCGTGGTTAAGTGAGCATTTCACTCAATCAAAGTGGATTCCCGTGGGTAGGCGGGCCATGTGGCATATGGATGTCATTGGCCAGCATCCCAACCACACCTTGATGCCTGGACACTGCGGGAGGAAACACCACACACGCAGCAGCCGACATCCGAGTGCCCAGGGGATGGGACGCAGCTCCGGGGACATGTCCACGGCTGGAGGGTGGGTGAGTGCCACGGGGAGGGGACCAGCTCCCGGTCCAGGTGACGTTATGTGTGGATGACCGGGGTACAGGGTCTGGGGTCCAGTGAGCAGGGCCCGCTGCTGTTGGGTGTGTGTGGACAGGGCGTTCTGGGTGGGGGAGGGGGAATCAGTGGGGGAATGGAAGGTCCCGACGTGGGCGCCATTGTTGTTTGTCAGTCTAACACTCTCTCCCAATGCCTTACAGATATTGAATGTTATGGCAGGGACCTTGGACTCAGAACTTGCCCTAGTGGTGCTGCTGCTAGGCCGGGCGGCCAGATGCCAGAGACGTTGGCAGCAGCAGCGTCTGCAGATGCTCGAGGTGGAGGAGACCCACCCCACACCCTGAGGACCTGGCCGCCCATCAGGCAGGGATGGACCCAGAGGGGGAGTCCCGTGATGGCCCAGGGTGTACAGGCGTCGCTGGTCGTTCTAACAGATGACGCTGGTCGTTCTAACAGATGACAGACAGCGCTTGACGCAGGAGGTTCCACCTCAACAAGGCGACGGGGCATTATCTGTGCCATGTCCTCGCGGACTTGGTACCACATGGAGGAGGAGGGCACCCACTCCCCGAGGCCGTCAAGGTCACCGCAGCCCTGAATCTTTACGCCTCGGGATCATTCCAGGGCTCGAGCGGGGACCTGTGTGGTATCTCGCAGGCCACAACCCACAGATCCATCCGACAGGTGCCCTGTATGCCTGGATGGAAAACTACATGAATTTTGACATGGACCAAGCCCAGTAAGATGCCTGGGCAGCAGGGATGCTCCAGGTCCAGGGGGTAATCAATGGCAGACATGTTGCCTCACCGTGCAATCTGGGAGAGCCCTTCGTTAACCGAAAGGAGTACCACTCCCTCAACATCCACCTCGTGTGCGACCCCCATATGAAGATCATGCACGTATGTGCACGCTTCCCGGGGAGTGTCCACGACAGCTACATCCTGGGGCAGTCAGGCATCCCCCAGCCTCTTCGAGGACCTGGCTAATGAGGCCAGTACAAAGGCCGGAGACCGAAGCGGAGACCCGGTACAATGAGGCCCACGTGGCCACCGGACTGTGATTGAGCAGTGCATCCGACTCCTCAAGGTGCGGATCCGATGCCTCGACCGCTCCGGTGGAGCACTGAAGTACACCGCCCGGAGGGTTACCCGCTTTGTGGTGGTCTGATGTTTCCTTCACAACCTCACAGCAGCGGGGCGACGAGCTGCAGGTTGGTGACGAGGAACATGTGGCCACCGAGGAGGAGGATGAGGAGTACGAATATGAGGGGGATTGGGAAGAGAATGGTGAGGTGGCGCTGGACCAGCTGGGGCTGGAGGACCAGCCAGAGGCTGCAGGACAGGCGGCAGCGGTGAGGGTCAGGGAGGCCCTCATTCTTGCCTGCTTCACGTAGGATGTGGCCTGGTCCATCATCGCTACCTTACCCACCTCCAACCCCCATCCCCCACCCTCCCAGCTTATGTGTAACATCACACCCCTGTCAGCGGGTCACTGTCGATGATAACCCGCAGAGAGCTGAGCGCCAGTGCTCCTCAATCTATGCCAGTCTGACTCCTGCCTGTGTGCTGAGTGCTCGCTCACACCCATCGCCTGCATGCAGTGTGCTTGGGGAGGGGGTGGCTGGGGTGCCTGGAGAGATGGGCCAAGGGTTCGGACATTGGCCCGCATTGTGGAACAAAGTGACAGAGGCATCATACTGGTTGTGCACAAGGGTGTTTATTGTGTTTAACAATTCCCCACTCTCCCAATGGTGCTGCCCCCCCCCCCTCCTCCCCAACCCTACCTACCCACGCACCCCCTCCCGCGGTGCCCTCAGTGATCTTTGATGTGTTTTGCCTTCCTCGCTCCGCTATGTCTAGATATTTCTCGAGGATGCACATCGGGGGTGGGGACAGCCAGCTGCTTACCTCGGCCGGTGGCCTTCGATGCCCCTGGCGGGCGTCCTCTGTGGACTCTGGGGTCGGAGGGCCCCGGTGCACTTGTCGGCGGCAAATGCACAGACGTGCTGCCCTGTTCCGGGTGCTGGCTCCGAGGCGCCGCCTCATCAGAGGGGTGGAACCCGGGGTCCTGGTGCCCACCATTGCCACTCCATGGGACGGGTCCGTGTTGGCACACATAGGGCCCTGGGGTTCACCTTGGGATGGATGGGCAGCTGGTTCGAGCCAAGGCTGCCCCTAATTCATCTGGCTCTGTCAGCCCTGGCGACTCCCCATGGTCCACACCATCGTGTTGGCACCCTCGGTGATGCTCCTCAGTGACTGGGCCATGCTCTGCAGCACCTCGGCAATGCCCAGGACGTGCCTCGCAGAATCGCATCAAAGTCAGCCTGGTACTGGGTCATATCCCCCATGACCAACACCGACTGCGCGATGCCTTGGACACCTTCACTAATGGTGCCAACGTCGTGCAGCAGGCTCTCCACTGCAGTCGCCACCCTAACTGTATTGGCCTCGGTGCCACGCATGGCCGGCGACACCTCCTGTGCCCGTAGCCTCTGGGATTCCTCCAATCGGCCATGGATCTGCTGCACTGTCGCTGACATCTCCCTCTGAATGTCCTGACTGCTCCCTAACGCCTCCATCAGCTCCAGGATGACCTCTTTCATAGGCTCAACATTAGGCTGGGACCCAGCAGGGCCCTGGGATCCAGCAGACTTCCAACTGCTGTCTTGTCTTGAGGGTCTTGCCATTTTTTATATAATAATCTTTATTGTCACAAGGAGGCTTACATTAACACTGCAATGAAGTTACTGTGAAAAACTCCTCGTCGCCACATTCCGGCGCCTGCTCGGGTACCTGATGTGCATCAGCAGCAGTGCGGTGCTCACCAGTTCGTGCCCCAGAAGCCTGACCACTAACATTTCCCACCAAGGTGCGTGTCTCTGCGCTGGTGGAGGGTGGGGATGTGCCGCGTCGATTGTGTCTTCCTCAGAGCTCCCCTCTGAGGTGGGCTCCTGGGAGACTGGAGAGGGGGCCACCCGGGATGTGCCGGCACTGTCGGCTGGAGGACCAGCGGGAAAATGAGCATGTGGTCAGTGGGAGGGATGGGTCAGTCAGTAAGGCAATATCAACTCACGTTTGACAGGTCCTCTGAATGGAGGCCGCCAGGATGTGCGCGCCCTCTCAGCATCATTCAGGAGTGCTCCTCCAGAGCGGTTCAGGCACCTGAACCTCATCTTCAGGAAGCCAAGGCAGCGCTCGATCACGTTTCTGGCTGGTGTAAGGGCATCATTGTTACAGATCTCCGCACGGTCTGTGGCCTCCAGATCGGTGTCATCAGCCAAGACTGCAGTGGATAACCCCTGTCACCCAGGAGCCAACCACTCAGCCGTGGGGGGGTGCCCCTCAAACATGTCAGGGATTGTCGAGTGCCAGGATGAAGGCGTCATGCACACTGCCTGGGTATCAGACGCAGAGGCATGTGATGTGCATCTGATGATCACATATCAGCTGCACGTTCATCGAATGGAACCTCTTTCGGTTGGTGTAGAGCGGTCTGTAATCTGCAGGTGCTCGTAGGAGGACATGCATCCCCTTAATCACCACCTGGACCTGTGCCATCCTGGCGATGGCGGCGAATCCTGGTGCTCGGGCATCCTGGTGGGCTCGATCCACATTGAAGTGGATATATTGTGCCGACTGGGCATATGGGGCTTCTGTGACGACACGGATGCACCTGTGCACCGACATCTGTGAGACTCTGGACAGATACCCACTCGGCACCTGGAAGAACCCGGTAGCGTAAAAGGTCAGGGCCACCGTTACCTTGATGGCCACTGGGAGCGGGTGCCCTCCAATGCATGCTCCAATGCTGCGCGCTCCGCTGCTGTGCGCTCCGCTGCTACGCGCTCCAGTGCTGAGTGCTCCAATGCTCCGCTGCTGCACGCTCCGCTGCTGCATGCTCCAATGCTGCACGCTCTGCTGCTGCATGCTCCAATGCTGCATGCTTCAATGCTGCGCACTCCGCTGCTGCGTGCTCTGCTGCTGCGTGCCAGAATGTTGCGTGCTCTGCTGCTGCACGCTTCACTGCTGCTCGCTCTGCCGCTGCATGCTCCAATGCTGCACGCTCTGCTGCTGCAGGCTCCAATGCTGTGCGCTACACTGCTGCGTGCTCTGCTGCTGCACGTTCCAATGCAGCACACTCCAATGCTGCATGCTCCGCTGCTGCATGCTCCAATGCTGCATGCTCCAATGCTGCATGCTCTGCTGCTGCATGCTCCAATGCTGCATGCTCCAATGCAGTGCGCTCCACTGCTGCGTGCTCTGCTGCACGGTCCAATGCTGCACGCTCCAATGCTGCACACTCCGCTGCTGCATGCTCCACTGCTGCATGCTCTGCTGCTGCATGCTCCGCTGCTGCACGTTCTAATGCTGCACGCTCCAATGCTGCAAGCTCCGCTGCTGCATGCTCCATTGCTGCACGCTCCAATGCTGCATGCTCTGCTGCTGCACACTCCAATGCTGCACGCTCCAATGCAGTGCGCTCCGCTGCTGCGTGCTTCGCTGCTGCATGCTCCAATGCTGCGCACTCCAATGCGGTGCGCTCCGCTGCTGCACGTTCCAATGCTGCACACTCCAATGCTGCTTGCTCCGCTATTGCATGCTCCACTGCTGCCTGCTCTGCTGCTGCAGCATCCCCCGCGGCTGTGGCGACTAGCAGGAAGGTCACCATTACTGGTTAAATTCCAATATCCATTGTCTGCAGGGAGTGAAAGACCAATATGTTAGGAAAGTTGCGTACCCCCATGCCCAACCAGGTCCACCGGCCTACATAGTGGCCCCAGTTGGCACTGCAGGCTCTGCCCACATGTGTTCCCACCCCTCTCCGCACCCCTGTCTCCGTCGGTGCCCGGCAACACGGGGGCCTCTGGCCCTTTTGTCAGGGGTACACTCCGCGGCCCCTGCCCTGCACCCCATAGGGCCTGTTGTGGGTGTTGTCCTGGATGGGCCGCCAGAGGGTGGCAGCCGGGGAGTGGGTTGTGGAGGGTGGGGTGTGGTTGGGGGCTCCCATACAGCTGATGTCACTCTGCAGAACAAGGGGCCAAGGTGGGTGGTCAGTGGAGTGTGCAGTAAGATTGCTGCCTTGCAGGACGCAGTAATGGCGGTTCATGCATCGGCTATCACCTGCACTTTCCACCAGCGCAGAGACACACACCTCAATGAGCAGACAGGCTTGTGGGTCAGTATCTGGTGAGCACCAGACAGCTGCTGATGCATATCAGGTGGTGGCAGGAACACCCAGAGGGGACAGCAGTTGGAGGTCTGCTGGATCCCAGCTAATTCCCAACACTCAGATAGACCCTAGGTGGATGCTGCACCTCTGGACAAGGTTCTTGCAGAGCTGATGCAGATGATAGGCCACAGTTATGAGATTCAGGAGGTGTCAGCGACATTCCAGTGAATGCAAGGCTGATTGGAGGAGTCACAGATGTCATGGAATCCCTACAGTACAGAAGGAGACCATTCGGCCCAATAAATCTGCACCAACCCCGCGGAAAAACACCCCACCTAAGCCTAATTGCCTGCCCTGGGGCAATTTAGCATGGCCAATCCACTGAACCTGCACATCTTTGGACTGTGGGAGGAAACCAACGCAGACATGAGGAGAACGTGCAAACTCTGCGCAGTTACCCGAGGTCAGAATCGAACCCGGGTCCCTGGTGCTTTGAGGCAGCAGTGCGAATCGCTGTGCCACCGTGCTGTCCCAAAGGCTTCAGGTGCTGCAGGAGATGGTGCCGGCACTGCCTGGCATCCAGGCCAACACTGCAGGGGTGGCGACCGCAGTTGAAAGCCTGGAGCACGCTATCTGTGCTATGACGATCATAGCTGACTGACTTGACATCGCGTCCCAGTCGCTGAAGGGCATGTGCCAGACACAGGTGGACATTGAAAGGCACTATATAGCATGGCCCAGCCACTGACGACCATCGCTGAGGGCTTCGACACCATGGTGCGGAAAATGGGGCGGCCTCCAGGACTGGCAAAGCCAGATGACTCAGAGGCCTCTGGAGGTTACTCCAGCTGACCCTCCATCCCATGGAGTCACCCAGAATCCTACAGGCACTCTCATGGAAGAGGAAGCACAGGCGCCCATTCGGGGGCCTTCCACTCAGGTTGTCCCCAATCCTTCTGAATCCCTCCCTCCTGACACCAGCGCATCTCAAGGGCGACGGTTAGAACAGGGTGGCATGGCAACGCATGTGACACGGGAAAGTCAGCCGGGGCCCTCCGGTTCCAGGCCCTCCAGAGAACGGCCGCCAAGGGCATCAAAGGTCACAGGGTGTGGAAAGAAGCAGGCTGCCTCCACCTCTGATGTGCATCCTAGGAATATACCTAGACGTAACATTAGAACATGGAGGATTAAGAAGAGTGGTGCACTCAGTGGGCATTGATGAGGTCACTATCCCTGGCTGGGGGAAATGGAAATTTGACAGATTAAAATGTTCACCAGTGAAATATTTCACACCTGAAACATAGAAAGCCTCTTAATCTTCACAACAGGCCTGCCCGCCCCCACCCTCTGTTCCCCCTGCTCTCCTGCCCAATGACCACCCCCCCACCCCGCACAGTTGCCCAAAAGCCGCTGATGCAGACTCCCCATGAGGATGGGTGTGAGCGCACCGTCAGCAGAAAGACAGGGGTCAGACTTTATCAGAATCTGAGGAGCTTTCATCACAGTGAGTGGTCATCACTCTCCTGTCCTGACTTCCGGTTGTGGCTATGCCTAGGTAGGTCGCAGGTTCAGCAGCTCCCGCCGGGAACGGACTTTTGGGCCCTCCAGGGAGGCCCCAACAGCGATTTTTTGACGGCTTCCAGTGTGGGAAGGTGACAGCAAGGTCCCCCCGACATTATATGGATTGGACCAGGAGTGGAGCGGTTAAAAAAGTGATCCTGGGGCAGCGGAAAGTGCGAGGGAGGAAAAGCAAGATGGCGGCGGGTGGAGACCAAGCAGCGTGGGTGCAGTGGTCGCAGGAGCAGCAGGGGTTTCTTAAACGCTGCTTTGAGGAGCTGAAGTCAGAAATGATGGCGCCAATGAAGGCGGCGATTGAGAAGCTTGTGGAGACCCAGAAGGCCCAAGGGGCAGCGATCCGGGAGGTGCGGCAAAAAGCCTCGGAGAACGAGGACGGGATCTTGGGCCTGGCGGTGAAGGTGGAGGCGCACGAGGCGCTGCACAAGAGGTGGGCGGAAAAATTCGAGGACCTGGAGAATAGGTCGAGGAGGAAGAATCTTCTGATTCTGGGTCTCCCTGAAGGAGTGGAGGGCCTGATGCCGGGGCATATATGAGCATGATGCTCAATTCGCTGATGGGCATGGGAGCTTTCCCGAGGCCCCTGGAGCTAGATGGGGCTCACCGGGTCCTAGCAAGGAGACCCAAGGCCAATGAGCCGCCAAGGGCTGTAGTGGTGAGGTTCCACTGCTTTATGGACAGAGAATGTGTCCTGAGATGGGCCAAAAAAGAGCAGAGCAACAGGTGGGGGAACACGGAGATCCGAATTTACCAGGACTGGAGTGCAGAGGTGGCTAAGAAGAGAGCTGGTTTTAACCGGGCTAAGGCGGTGCTCCATCGGAAGGGGATGAAGTTCGGGATGCTGCAGCCAGCGCGATTGTGGGTCACGTTCCAAGATTGGCACCACGATTTTGAAACGCCCGATGAGGTATGGAACTTTATCCAGACTGAAAAGTTGGACTCAAATTGAAGGTTTGTCGTGGGGGGATGTTTACTGCGTTTATTACGTTTGGGGAATGTTCTATTGGTTTGAGTGCTGGGTGGGGATGGGTGAATGGATTTGATGTGGGGGCTGTGGGAGAGTGTGGGCGTCGGTGTTGGAGGGGCAGGGCCCCACGGAGGAAGGGGGGGGTGGAGGCCTGGGGATGGGGAGTTGGGGTAAGGCCGCAAAAAGGAGCTGCGCCAGAGGGGGCGGGGCCGGGGGGGAGGGCAGTGCTGGAGAGGAGCGCGCACTGACTGCCAAGGGGAGGGGGGATTCTCACACTGGGGGGTCGATGGAATGGCGGGAGAGGCCGGGGGCAGCAGGAGTCAGCTGACTTACGGGAGTGTCATGGGGGGAGCAAAATGGCTCGATGTGGATCTAGCGTGGGGAGGGGGGAGGGGGGTGGGGAACAGGGTTGCTGATGCACTGGCCAAAAGAGAGCTGGAAGTAGGAGAGGTAGTCGGGGCAGGGGTCCGCCGCCTGGGGGACTGGAGGGTAGGGGAGGCGCAGGCACGTGGCTGGCCTAGAAAAGGAGATGGCTAGTCGGCAGGGGGGGGGGCGGTGGGGGGGAGAAACCCCCCATCCGGCTGATAACTTGGAATGTGAGGGGCCTGAACGGGCCGGTCAAGAGGGCCCGGGTGTTCGCGCACTTAAAGGGGCTAAAGGCAGACGTGGTTATGCTCCAGGAGACACATCTGAAGGTGGCAGATCAGGTTAGGCTGAGAAAGGGATGGGTGGGTCAGGTCTTTCATTCAGGGCTGGATGCGAAGTACAGAGGGGTTGCAATACTGGTGGGGAAGCGGGTGTCGTTTGAGGCAATGAATATTGTAGTGGCTAATGGAGGTCGATATGTGATATTGAGTGGTAGGTTGCAGGGGGTGCGGGTGGTACTGGCGAACGTATATGCCCCGAATTGGGATGATGCCGGATTTATGAAACGCATGCTGGGTCGGATTCCGGATCTGGAGGTAGGAAGCTTGATAATCGGGGGGGGGACTTCAACACGGTGCTGGACCCAGCACTGGATCGCTCTAGATCCAGGACAGGTAAGAGGCCGGCTGCAGCCAAGGTGCTCAGGGTGTTCATGGACCAGATGGGGGGAGTGGATCCATGGACGTTTGTCAGGCTGCTGGCCAGGGAATTTTCCTTCTTTTCCCACGTCCATAGAGCCTACTCCCGGATAGATTTTTTCATTTTGAGTAGGGCGCTAATCCCGAAAGTTGAGGGAACGGAATATTCGGCCAAGCCATCTCAGACCACGCCCTGCACTGGGTGGAGCTGGAGTTGGGGGAGGAGAGGGACCAGCGCCCGCTGTGGTGCCTTGATGTGGGACTATTGGCGGATGAGGGGGTGTGCGGGCGGGTGCGGGGGTGTATTGAAAGATATTTGGAGGCCAACAACAACGGCGAGGTGCAGGTGGGGGTAGTCTGGGAGGCGTTGAAGGCGGTGGTCAGGGGAGAGTTAATCTCCATTAGGGCCCACAGGGAGAAGAGGGAGGGGAGGGAGAGGGAGAAGTTGGTGGGGGAAATTTTAAGGGTGGACAGGAGGTATGCAGAGGCCCCCGAGGAGGGGCTCCTTAGGGAGCGACGGAACCTCCAGACGGAGTTCGACCTGTTGACCACGGGGAAAGCAGAGGTACAGTGGAGGAAAGCGCAGGGGGCGATGTATGAGTATGGGGAGAAGGCGAGTCGGATGCTGGCACATCAGCTTCGTAAGAGGGAGGCAGCGAGGGAGATTGGTGGGATTAAGGATAGAGGGGGGAATACGGTGCGGAGTGCGGTGAGAATAAACAAGGTATTTAGAGACTTCTATGGGGATCTGTACAGGTCTGAGCCCCCAGCGGGGGAGGAGGGGATCCGACGATTCCTGGATCAGCTGAGGTTCCCGAAGGTGGAGGAGGAGGAGGTGGCTGGTTTGGGGGCGCCGATTTTGCTGGAGGAGCTGGTTAAAGGATTGGGGAGCATGCAGGCGGGGAAGGCCCCGGGGCCGGATGGGTTCCCGGTTGAATTCTACAGGAAATACGTGGACCTGCTGGGCCCGTTGCTAGTGAGAACTTTCAATAAGGCGAGGGAGGGGGGGGCCTTGCCCCCGACAATGTCTAGAGCGCTGATTTCTTTGATCCTGAAGCGGGACAAGGATCCACTGCAATGTGGGTCATATAGACCGATCTCGCTCCTCAATGTTGATGCTAAGTTGCTGGCGAAGGTGCTGGCTACGAGAATTGAGGACTGTGTCCCGGGGGTGATTCATGAGGACCAGACCGGATTGGTGAAGGATAGGCAGCTAAATACAAATGTGCGGAGGCTCCTCAATGTGATTATGATGCCCCCGGTGGAGGGGGAAGCGGAGGTAGTGGCAGCTATGGACACGGAGAAGGCCTTTGACCGGGTGGAGTGGGAGTATCTTTGGGAAGTACTGCAGAGGTTTGGGTTAGGGGAGGGGTTCGTCAGTTGGGTCAGGTTGCTATGTAGAGCCCCGGTGGCGAGTGTGGCTACGAATCGGCGGAGGTCGGAGTACTTTCGGCTGTACCGGGGGACGAGGCAGGGGTGCCCCCTATCCCCCTTGTTGTTTGCACTGGCAATTGAGCCTCTGGCCTTGGCACTGAGGGAGTCCAGGAAATGGAGGGGACTGGTCCGGGGGGGAGAGGAACACCGGGTGTCGTTGTATGCTGACGACCTGTTGCTGTATGTGGCAGATCCAGTGGAGGGGATGGCGGAGGTCATGCGGATCCTAAGGGAGTTTGGGGACTTTTCGGGGTATAAACTTAACGCAGGGAAGAGTGAGCTCTTTGTGGTGCATTCAGGAGACCACGGAAGGGGGATAGACGAGCTACCGCTGAAGAGAGCGGAAAGGAGCTTTCGATATCTAGGGATCCAAGTAGCTAGGAGTTGGGGGGCCCTGCACAAGCTCAATTTGACGCAGTTGGCGGAGCAGATGGAGGAGGATTTTAAAAGATTGGATATGCTGCCACTCTCACTAGTGAGTAGGGTGCAGTCGGTCAAAATGACGGTCCTCCCGAGGTTTCTCTTTGTGTTCCAGTGCGTTCCCATTATGATCCCCAAGGCCTTTTTCCAACGGGTAAGTAGGAGCATCACGGGTTTTGTGTGGGCGAATAAGACCCCGAGGATGAAGAGAGTGTTTCTGGAGCGTAGCAGGGACGGGGGGGGGGGGGGGGGGGGAACTGGCGCTGCCGAATTTGTGCGGCTATTATTGGGCTGCCAATGTGGCGATGCTCCGTAAGTGGGTAATGGAGGGAAAGGGGGCGGCGTGGAAGAGGTTAGAGACGGCGTCCTGTGTGGGCACGAACCTGAGGGCGCTGGTGACGGCACCGCTGCCGCTCGCGCCGACAAGGTACACCATGAGTCCGGTGGTGGCGGCGACGCTGAAGATCTGGGGGCAGTGGAGGCGACACATGGGCGAGGTGGGAGCCTCGGTTGGGTCCCCGATTTGGGAGAATCATCGGTTCGTCCCGGGAAGGATGGATGGGGGGTTTCGGAGCTGGCATCGGGCAGGGATTTGAAGAATGGGGGACCTGTTCATCGATGGGACGTTTGCGAGCCTAGGGGCGCTGGAGGAGAAGTTTGGGCTACACCCGGGAAATGGTTTCAGGTACATGCAAGTGAGGGCGTTGTGAGGCGGCAGGTGAGGGAATTCCCGCTGCTCCTGGCACAGGGGATTCAGGACAGGGTGATTTCGAGTGTATGGGATGAAGAAGGCAAAGTTTCGGCGATTTACCAGGAGCTGAAGGAAAAGGCGGAGGCCTCGGTGGAGGAGTTAAAGGGCAAGTTGGAGGAGGAGCTTGGGGAGGAGATAGATGAGGGTTTGTGGGCTGATGCCCTGAATAGGGTTAATTCTTCCTCCTCTTGCGCCAGGCTCAGCCTAATACAGTTCAAAGTTACTCACAGAGCGCATATGACAGGGGCGAGGTTGTATAGGTTCTTTGGGGTGGAGGACAGATGTGGGAGGTGCTCGGGAAGCCCGGCAAATCACGTCCATATGTTCTGGTCATGCCCGGCACTGGATGGGTATTGGAGCGGTTTTGCGAGGACTATGTCCAAGGTGGTGAAAGTCCAGGTCAAGCCGAGCTGGGGATTAGCATTATTTGGGGTAACGGACGAGCCGGGAGTGCAGGAGGTGAAAGAGGCCGGTATTCTGGCCTTTGCGTCCCTGGTAGCCCAGCGGAGGATTTTGCTGTTATGGAAAGATGCGAAGCCCCCGAGTGTGGAAGCTTGGATCAATGACATGGCAGGGTTCATCAAGCTGGAGAGGATAAAGTTTGCCTTGCGAGGGTCTGTGCAAGGGTTCCTCAGGCGGTGGCAACCGTTCCTAGACTATCTCGCGGAGCGTTAGGAGGAGGTCAGCAGCAGCAGCCCAGGGCCGGGGGGTGGGGGGTCTCTTTTGGGGGGGCGTTTGTGTGGGTGGGGGGGGGGTTTCCCTATTGGTGTTTTTAAATGTCATATGGGGGGGTTATTGTATATGGGGGAAATCCAATGTATAAGTTTTGTATAATTTTGGATTGTTGTGTTCTTGTTTCTTTCCTTTTGTTGGTGGGGGGGGGGCGGTTTGTTGAAAATCTGTGGAAAAGTTTGAATAAATATATTTTTTTAAAAATAAAAAAGTCACTCTCCTGTCCTGAATAGTAACGCGCTGATATTGCAGCACAGGCCCATCACCCTGGATTGATGTTACATTGACCCTTGGAGGAGGGAGGGGTGAACAGGGTGGTTGGGGCAGCAAAACATGGAGGTCGAGGAAGGGGCGGTGTGATGGGGGTGGAAGCTGATGGACACACAGTCCCCACTCATGTGAATCTGGAGATGATTAGGGCCTCCCTGATCCTCCTGTCATGTCGGATCCCTTCCGCCGCCTGTCCTCCATCCACCGGATCCTCCTTGGGCTCGTCCTCCAGACCCTCATGCTCCTCCTTCTCCTCAGATGAGGCTGCATGTCCCTTCTCCTCCTCTGCCAGTATGTCATCGCACTGCTGTGCCAGGTTACGGAGGGCACAGCAGACTGTCACAGATGGGGAGACCCTCTGGGGCTGTATTGCAAAGCACTGACAAAGTGGTCCAGACACCATGCTGATCAACAACAGCATGGGTGGCAGCGTGGGCCTCCTTGTAATGGGTCTCTGACATGGGCCCTGGCCTCTGCACTGACATTATCAGCCATGACCCCTTATCTCTTGTCCCCCATGAGCCAACCCATCATCCTGAGGTGGGCCTCAAAGACACCGGGGATCTCCGGGTACCCCAGGACGTAGCTGTCATGCATGCTTTCAACATAATGTGCACACATGTGCATGACCCTGAGGCGGTGGTCACACATGATCTGAACATTTAGGCGTGGAACCTCTTCTTGTTAATATAGGGAACTCCCTGATGCCCCGGTGCTCACAGGGGGCATGCATACCATCGATCACCCCCTGGACCTCGGACATCCCGATGATAGTGGTGACTCCTGCAGCCCAGGCATCTTGGGCCTGCTTTGAGCCAAAGGTGATGTGGCCAGATGCCTGGGCATACAGAGCTTCCGGGACCTCCCCGATGCATCTGTGGGCTGATCGCCAGATGCCACCCCGCTCAATCCCTGGAATGACCTTCTGACATAACAATTAAGGGCTGCAGTGGTCTTCATGGCCATCGTGAGTGGGTGGCCTCATCCTCTATGGGGTGCCATGTCCGCGGGGAAATGGCACAGGTGCCGCAGTGTCTCCCTGTTGAAATCCAGTCTTCTGTGCCATATTGAATGACCATCGACTCCTGTGCGCCCTCATATGTCTTCGATCTCTCCTTCTGGCCCCCTCCTCAGCCTGATGTGGAGCTGGGTCTTGAGGGCAGCACCCTGCAGATGTGATACCACCTCCAGAATGTGTAGGACCTGCTGTCTTCTTTGGCAACTGCCCGCCTTGGCTGCGACTCGCTGAAGAAGGGCAACCCCCGTGGGATAAACATTCATTTTTGTTTCTGAAAGGATTAGGAGAAGGATAGAGACCAACTATCAGTTAAGACTTCCATCCCGAGACACTGACATTCCCCAAACCTCCCCTACCCTTATCATGACTGTCCCATATACTCTCAGAGTGCCATCCAGCGAGCCAGTTGTACTGGCAAACCTCACTCTGCGCACTCTCTCCCGGCCAGATTAGCAATCCTTAGACCCCAGACCTCTGCTGGGAACATTAGAGAGGTTGCCCTCAGCTGTCTTCCGCTCATCCAGATAGATACCCTTTGGCCACAAGAGAGTCCTCAGTGGTGAAACCCTGCTGATTAATGTTTGATTGTTGGCAGCTGTCTCACCAGAGTACAGGCACAATGTTCAGGCTTCAAAGGTTACAGGACGTCCTGTCCACTAATCATCCTTTTAGACAGGTCACCTTTCTTTCAGGGAGGCACTGCAGAGTTCAGGGAGCGTGAAATGCTATCAAAAATAACAAGGCTAATCCCACCTTTGAGATAGCTTTCAGCTGCGAAGCTAGAGGCTGCTCACAGTCAAAGGGGATGAAATGGACTTTCATGAGGGAAGCTTCAGCATGGCTCTGTCCTCGGAGAGTTTGGTCGTACAGACAGGCTGCAGCTGTGGTTGTCCCTGTTATGGATCTCCACAATATTTAAAGATGGCTTGAAGTCTCACTTTCGTAAACTACACCCTCTCCACTGCCCAGCAATGTCCCCAACCTGGCTCCCTCCAGCCCCAACAGCTCTAAGCCCCTTAAAGGCCCCCCTCCTCACACCTCTGACAGCACTGGGGCAGGAGCTCTGGTTCCCTTGAGCTGCATGCTGGTAAACGGAGACGGCTCCTCACTTCCCCTCGGTTGCCATTGCACTAGGCCCCCGTTTTTGTCGAGGAGTACTAAATGACGCCCGTGTGACTTCTCGCGGGGGGGGGGGGGGGGGGTCAGGTGGCTCCTGGGAGGCCATTACGTTCAACTTCAATCTTGATAATGTGATTGAAATGAATGAAAATCACGCTTAATCAGCTTCTCGCCATATCTGGGCGAGATCCTGACCAGGCCATTGGGAGCGGGCCGGATGAATAGCAAACTGTTTGGCGCCCGGTGCGAATGCTGTTTTTGGCCTCTCCCGCTATTCACCCGGCACAACGGGATCGGTGCCGTGTGCAACGGGTTGGGAAAATCGCACGCTCAGTCTTTGGTCAGCTAGTGTTTCTGTGGAGGGAGTTTCTGAACTTCATAATTCAACTCAATTGTCATCTTGCACACAAAAACACCTGCTTAGATTTCTCAACAGACTGGACACCACCATTGGCAACACACCAGTACTTAAAATAAAAATCTTAAATTCAAATTGGGGCAGCTTCAATGCCAGCAATAACTTTCCACTTTCCAAACTTATGGAAGCTGAAACATAAATTGTGACTGGCACCACAATGGCCACTAAAAAGTGGTACATGACAGTACCCCTCACACACTGATTTGTGCTGGTTTAAATATTAACATTGCGATATTGCGGAGAATGAATTACTGCACGCAGCGTCTTCTCATTGAAATAACGGCTGCTCCTGACTGGTTGGTTAATAACGACTTAGTGCTTTTAATGCAATTATTAAAACGTAAATTACTCTGGACACAACAATAGTTACCTTTCACAATGTTGTGAATGTGCTTACTTTGTATTCATTGCAAGCCAGATATACTTAAATGCAAGTAATCCAATAGCTCTCACTTGTTCAATTTAATCAATGGTTTATGAATGACAGCAAATTGTTGTGTTTAATAAAATGGGGCAAATGGGTTTTCAATTGAATATCCTTATTTCATATTTTTGTGCATTTTGTGATTATCAGCTATGGGAGGTGATTTTATTTCTCGCTTTTGTCACCTGGTGCAATTGTAGAACAGCCAGTTGCAAGTTATTGACCGCTCTCTCTTGTTCCTTAACCAAAGAGCAACATTCACGATTTGCCAGTGAGAATTTCCCCACTTGTCACATCACTCCTTGTAACTGTTCTGGAAGGGATTGCTGCTTTAGTTACAGTCAGAGCCAAATTATTCGCAGCTTTCTACAATTAAGTCATGTTATAGAAGAACTGGGCGGAAGTAGCCCAAACTCATTTCACACAGATGGCACCTATCATTCTATACCCATTAGTCATCTTTCTGTATCCATTAATCCATTCTAATTCTTTATATAGCCATTGTCCTTCATCCTATATCCATTGTCCATCATTCTATGTCCATTGCCCATCGTGCTCTCCCCAACGTCCATCATTCGATACCCATTGTCCATCATTCGATACCCATGCCCCTCTATCTATATCCAATGCCTATTATTTTATATCCTTTTCCATCATTCTATACTCATTGTCCATCATTCTATACCCATTATTCAGCATTCAATACTCATTGCCCATCATTCCATATCCATTGCCCATCATTCTATTGCCATTGTCCATTATTCCACATCTATTGCCCATCATTCTATCCCAATTATCCTGGGGCAAATGGGATCAAAGGTTATGGGAAGAAACCAGGATTAGGCTATTGAGTTGGATGATCGTGATAAATGACAGAGCAGGCTCGAAGGGCCAAAAGGCCTCCTCCCGTCTCTATCTTCTATGTATCTATGTATGTAAAGCCCATCATTCTATATCCATTGCCCATCATTCAATATCCATTGTCCATCATTCTATATTCATTGTCCATCATTCCATACCCATTGTCCATCATTCCATACCTATTGTCCATCATTCCATATTCATTATCCATCATTCCATACCCATTGCCCATCATTCTATACCCATTGTCCATCATTCCATATCCATTATCCATCATTCCATACCCATTGTCCATCATTCTATACCCATTGTCCATCATTCCATATCCATTATCCATCATTCCATACCCATTGTCCATCATTCTATACCCATTGTCCATCATTCCATATCCATTATCCATCATTCCATACCCATTGTCCATCATTCTATACCCATTGTCCATCATTCCATATCCATTGGCCTTCATTCTATACCCATTGTCCATCATTCCATATCCACTGCCCATCATTCTTTATCCATTGTCCATCATTCTATATCCATTGCCCATCATTCCTTATCCATTCATCTCATTCCAGGTTAAGCAGCATTTCACTTGCACCTCTTTCAATTTGGCCTATTGCATTCGCTGCTCCCAATGTGGTCTCCTTTATATTGGAGAGACCAAATGTAGACTGGGTGTTTGCTTTGCTGAGCACCTTCGGTCTGTGTCCCTTCTGGACCCTGACCTTCCTGTTGCTTGCCATTTTAACACAAGACCATGCTCCCATGCCCACAAGGGGCTGGTTTAGCACAGTGTGCTAAACAGCTGGCTTGTAATGCAGAACAAGACCAGCAGGACAGGTTCAATTCCCGTACCGGCTTCCCCGAACAGGTGCCGGAATGTGTCGTCTAGGGGCTTTACACAGTAACTTCTTTGAAGTCTACTTGTGACAAGAAGCGATTATTATGTCTATCCTTGGCCTATTACAATGTTCCAGTGAAGCTCAACGCAAACTGGAGGAACAGCATCTCATCTTCTGGTTAGGCACTACAACCTTCTGGTCTCGGCATCGTATTCAACAACTTCAGATGACTAGCTTTACCCCACCTCGACCCCTTTGTTTTCATTCCACTTAATTTTAACTGTCTTTTACCTTTTATTTATTTATTGTCTTTCTTTATATATATATTTCCCCCATATCTTATCCCTCCTTTCCTTCCCTTTTCTCCCCTTTGCTTCCCCTTCCCCCTTTTTCTCATTTTACCTCTCTCCCACCAATGTCTCCCCCTCACCCCCACATCTACATCTGTCACAGCTTGCCCTCTGATTTTAGTTTCTCTGCTGTTTAGCTTTTAACACCTTTTATTCTCTCTGGGGACTGCCATTAGTACTCTTTTCACTTGATTTCTGTGGTTTTTAGTACTCTTTTCCCTTGGTTTCTCTGGCTATGACTCATCTTTCATTCCCTCACCCTACAGTATAAATATCTTCCACTTTCTATGCCTTTTAGTTTTGATGGATAAAGAATGATGTGCAATGGATATGGAATGATAGACAATTAATATAGAATAATGGGCAATGGGCACAGCATTGTGGGCACTGAATTTAAATGACATTCAATAGCTAGAATGATGTACAATGGATACGGAATGATGGGAAATGGATATGGAATGATGCAAAATGGGTAGAGCACGATGGACAATTGATATAGAACGAAGACCAATGACTATGGAATGATGAGAAATGTGTATAGAATAATGGATAGAGCATGATGGACAATGGATATAGAATAATGACCAATGACTATGGAATGATGAGAAATGGGTATAGAATAATGGATAGAGCATGATGGGCAATGGATATAGAATAATGACCAATGACTATGGAACGATGAGAAATGGGTATAGAATAATGGATCGAGCATGTTGGACAATGGATATAGAAATATGGTCAAACAACATGGAATGATGCACAATAGATATAGCTTGATGGACAATGGATATAGCATTCCATCTCTATTGCCTATCATTATATTATCATTGTCTGTAATTTTACATCCATTGTCCATCATTCTATTACCATTGCCCATCATTCTATGTCCTTTGTCCATCATTCTATTACCATTGCCCATTATTTTGTATCCATTGCCTATCACTATGTACCCACTGTCCATCATTCCATACCATTTTTCCGTCACTCCATATCCATTGTCCATCCGCAGTATTCATCATTCCTGTTATTTTCTCACAATATTATTTCAAAGTGTTAGAACGGAATTTTCTATCTGAAAATAACACGGTTGAAATGACTCCCTTAGAAGACAAGGAAACTGCGCATCTCTGTCAGTGGAGGTATGTACCTAATCCCTGGAGTGTGAATGTGAATGGCACAGAATCTATGCCCTTCTTCCACTTAGAATTTTGAATGGTGGGACAAGGCGGCGTGGGCGGGCTCCGGGGTCCTGGAGGGGGGGGGTGTGGGGCGATCTGGCTCTGGGGGGTGCCCCCACGGTGGCCTGGCCCGTGATCGGGGCCCACCGATCCGCGGGCGGGCCTGTGCCGTGGGGGCACTCTTTCCCTTCCGCCTCCGCCACGGTCTCCACCATGGCGGAGGCGGAAGAGACTCCCTCCACTGTGCATGCGTGGGAAACTGTCAGCGGCCGCTGACGCTCCCGTGCATGCGCGCCCGGGGATGTCATTTCCGCACCAGCTGGCGGGGCAACAAAGGCCATTTCCGCCAGCTGGCGGGGCGGAAATTCCTCCGGCGTCGGCCTAGCCCCTCAATGTTGGGGCTATGCCCCCAAAGATGCAGAGCATTCCGCACCTTTGGGGCGGCGCGATGCCCGTCTGATTGGCGCCGTTTTGGGCGCCAGTCGGCGGACATCGCGCCGTTTCGGGAGAATTTCGCCCCATATGCTGTTTATGAAAATCAAATTGGTTTCGTATTTTCCTGGAATGAAAACATGTAGTGGTTACAACTAATTGAGTTTGATGTTTCATATTGCTCCCCCCCCAAAATAGATCAACTTGCGAATTAGCCCCCGGTATTCTGACTGTTCTTTTTTATACACCCTTGTGGTAGTCACCACTAGCTGTATTATATGTATTACGGTAAGACACATATACTAGAGGCACATGGGTAAATCCCTGCCTGCTGGCTCCGCCCAGTAGGTGGTGTATAAATGTGTGTGTTTGCCGGTGCTGCAGCCATTCTGGTAGCAGCTACAGGAGGCACAACATCTTTGCTCAATAAAGCCTCGATTATTCACTACTCCCGTCTTTGTGGTAATTGATAGTGCATCAACCCTGTAATGTTCCTCAGCTTTATTGCGATGAAACTCTTCGAAGGCTTGGCAAGCTTTCCTTCATTTATATTTGACGTGATACTGCAGCCATGTTATTCAGACTCATATTTGCAATTTACGAGATTCTCTCCTTCTTAGTTTGCTCTTTGTTAAATTTCTGTGCATTGCCAATTTCCCCTTTCTTTACTCCTAGACTTCCGTACGTTCCTGTACAATATGCCTAGATAAAGGGTATTCTCTGGTCAAACACAATTGCTCCCAGATCAATGACAGACTGGATTTTGCACACACCAGCCTCTGTAAGTGAATAAACATACTGAATAACCAGTGTTACTTCAAATGCAAAATCTACTCCCACCCACCCTCGCTGAAAACTCATATTGAGGAGTTAAGGGGAAAGAGCAAATAAGTGGAATTATTTTGCCAGCATTTTCAAAGAGCTGCTACTGGTATGATGGGTCGAATGGTCTCCATCTGTGTGGCCATCTATCTGTGGATGTTATAGAGCTAAAACAACGTGGCCTCCATCATCGATTCCTTTATTTCAGTCAACAGTTTTACATTGGAAAATTATGCATGGGGTAGAATGTTTTCCTCCAATTTCACTGGTAGCTAGCAGAGATAATTCACACACAGCCTTGGATAGCCATGGTAGTTCTTCTATTGAGTCCTTTTCAAACCTGACTAAAACAGCACCAGATTTATATTTCCTCCAGAGCACATGTTCACAAAAATACTAAATGGGGGACAAAATCAGCAATGGAGTATGCTGCCATGTTCCTATTGATGAGGTCTATGGAGTTGAAAGGAAATTCTGTTGACTTTGCATTTAACCAACCAAAAGAAACACAAACTGCACGCTGATGTCTATAGGCTAGTAATGAAATAAATACCTTTACATAAGGCCTTGCTTTTATTGTTTACATTTCTTCCCGGCTTGTTTGAAAGCCTTCTAATGACCCAAGAGACTATTTAAATTTCTGGAGGTCATAAAAAGAAACGTCTAAAAAAGTATTGCTGTCTTTTTTTGTTCAGTCTATAACGTGCATATTTATTGCATTAATAATAATTGATTTGAATGCTCCATTTTAAGTAATGCTGAAATTGAATTGAAAAGGAGTAGAGTTTGAAACAAGCAGCTGGGTTAAGTGAACTCTAACTTCGGAACTTCAGATTGGGATGTCTCTGAAAATGAAATACTTCAAAAATAGAACAGTAAAGACTAGGGTAACTGAGCAGGACATTGATTTAAATTTGTAAGTTTATGAGGGAATAAAACATCAATGCAGACTAGATCGGCTGATTGGTCTGTTACAGTGTTGTAATATTCTCTCTTCCTTGCAGTTTGATGTTGCGAACAAATATTCGGATGCATTCACGCGACGTCCCTGAGTCCAAATATCCTCGGCTCATCTAGTCAATCCACCATAACTTCAGTGAAAGTGTGACGATGGGAGGGGAGGAAATGAGTCTAGGTGCCAAACTTAGCTTGGGGAACGTTGGGAGCTCGCAAAAGCTGGTGCTTCCATCTTCCCCGTACAATACCAAGGCCGTGGGAGGAGTGTTTACACACTCAGTAAAGGTATATTTGTCCTGTTTCTGGGGTAGCACAGACACGGCCACCTCTCAGTCGGACACAGGTGGTAAATTGATGGTCTCTGAAAGCTTATGGCTGCCCAAAATGTGTCCACAGATGCACAACTGCCATTAGAATTCCATTAGAATACAAAATAGGGAACTTCCGCGCCACCAGCCTTGGAAAATATACTAAGACCAATGGCAAAAATTCAAATTGTCAGAGATAATCACAAATTAACAGAACTCATTTGTTCTTTATTTAAACAAAAATGTTAACCCATTTATTTCAGCTCAGTTAATGCCTTTCCTGAAATAATGGATGGATAAATACTCAGAAGCACACTCATTGCTAATAGTACACAATGTGAATACAACACGTTGGCATTTGTGCTGAGAGAAATGTATGTAAGCTAATTTAGACTTTTCTAACTGTATGAACTGTTGCCTTTTACAACAATAACATACATTTTTATAATAAATATAGAAGTACGGGTTATTGATATATGTCACAGCTATGATAAAATTCAGGTATACTTCCAATAGAGTTTTATTAGTAATGGCAGGTAGAGAGCGGATTAATGAAGATACAAGAACAAAACACTGCCTTGCCTGTAATCACTAAGGATACTTGGGTTGCTGGATAGGGTTGCTGGATAGGCCTCCTTGAGGTTCTTCGACGGCCATATTGGTGCAACTTGGAGAACTTGCTGGCTGGAAAACCTGTAGTATTGAGATTTCAATGGCTGGTAAACATGGGCAGGATGTAAAAAGCGTATTGCACCAGGTCCAGTTGTGCGAGTTAGAGAAATTCTGTCTCTTCACCTTTCTCTGCAAGCGGTGTTGAAGTTAGTTACTATATTGACCATTTCTTTCTGCAATGTAAAAATTTCAGTACAATTTATTTGCTTTTCTATACTGAAAACATGTTTAAAACATTCCTGTGTCCCTATCTTTGTTTCTTTTTGAGCTGATACAAAAGTTACCTCAAAATGCACAAAAAGGTAGAACGACCCACTACTGTCATCTGTTAGCTTCCTGTATTTTTATTTTCTGTGGGTGTTTTAGTACATTTGCGAGACATTTGTATCTTAGCAAAATAAAAGCAAATTACTGCGGATGCAAGAATCTGAAACGAAAGAGAAAATGCTGGAAAATCTCAGCAGGTCTGGCAGCATCTCGAGGGAGAGAACAAGAGCTAACGCTTCGAGTCCAATGACTCTTTGTCAAATTTAACAGACAGAGAAAGTGGGAAATATTTATACTATACAGGGAAACCGGGTGCTAATGGCGAAAGAAACCTGGGGGAAAGAATGCTAATGGAAGTCCCCAGAGCGAACAAAAGATGTGAAAGGTCAAACAGCAGGGAAACTAACATCAGAGGATAAACTGTAGATGTGGGGGGAGGGGAAGGGGGAAGCAAAGAGGAGAAAGGTGAAGGAAAGGTGGGTAAGATTGGTGGGGGGGGGGAATTAAATATATATTAAGAAAGAAAGAAATGGTAAAAGACAGTTAAAATGAAATGAAAACAAATGGGTCAAGGTGGGGCTGATCATCTGAAGTTGTTGAATTCGATGTTCAGGCCGCAAGGCTGTAGCGTGCCGAGCCGGAAGATGAGATGTTGTTCCTCCAGTTTGCGTTGAGCTTCACTGGAACATGCGCATGGGTCCTAGCTACACTTGCCTTTTTATGGGGTATGTGGGACATTCCTTGTTCCAGGCCTATCCGGGCCCCCTTCCACAACTCCTTTACCAATACATTGATGACTATTTTGGTGCCGCGCATGCTCTCGCCCGAACCTGGAAAGATTCATCAACTTCGCTTCCAGTTTCCGCCCCTCCATCACTTTCACCTGGTCCATCTCAGACACTTCCTTTCCCTTCCTTGATCTTTCTGTCACCATTTCTGACAATAGACTATCCACTAATATCCACTACAAGCCCACTGACTCCCACAGCTATCTGGACTACAGCTCTTCGCACCCTACTCCCTGTAAGGACTCCATCCCTTTCTCTCAACTCCTTCGCTTCTGTCGCATTTGTTCCGATGATTCCACTTTCCAAAGTGGTGCTTCAAAAATGTGTTCTTTCTGCCTCAACCGTGTTTTCCCACCTACAGTTGTGGACAGGGCCCTCAACATTGTGCGGTTCATCTCCCGTGCCACTACCCTCGCCCTCTCCCCTCCTTCCCAGAACAAGGATAGAGTCTCCCTCGTTCCCACATTTCATCCCACCAGCCTCCGTATGCAAAGCATAATCCTCCGTCATTTTCGCCAACTCCAGTGTGATGCCACCTCCAAACACACCTTCCCTTCACTCCCTCTGTCAGCATTCCGCAGAGACCATTCCCTCCGAGACAATCTAGTCCACTCCTCCACCAAACCCAGTACCTCTCCCATCACCCATGGCACCTTCCCATGCAATCGCAGAAGGTGTAACACCTGCCCCTTTACATCTTCCATGCTTAACATCCCAGGCCCAAAACACTCATTCCAGGTTAAGCAGCGTTTCACTTGTATCTCTTCCAATTTGGTCTACTGCATTCGCTGCTCCCAATGTGGTCTCCTCTATATCAGAGAGACCAAACGCAGACTGGGTAAGCGCTTTGCTGAGCACCTTCGGTCTGTGCGCATTCAGGACCCTGACCTTCCCATTGCTTGCCATTTTAACCAAAGACCCTGCTCCCAGGCCCAAAAGTCTGTTCTTGGCCTGCTGCAATGTTCCAGTGAAGCTCAACGCAAACTGGAGAAACAACATCTCATCATCCGGCTCAGCACGCTACAGCCTTGCGGCCTGAACATCGAATTCAACAACTTCAGATGATCAGCTCTACCCCACCTCGACCCATTTTTTTCATTTCATTTTAACTGTCTGTTACCATTTCTTTCTTTCTTAATATATATTTAATTCCCCCCCCCCCCCCCCCCAATCTTATCCACCTTTCCTTCACCTTTCTCCTCTTTGCTTCCCCCTTCCCCTCCCCCCCACACCTACAGTTTATCCTCTGATGTTAGTTTCCCTGCTGTTTGACCTTTCACATCTTTTGTTCTCTCTGGGGACTGCCATTAGCATTCTTTCCCCCTGGTTTCTTTCGCCATTAGCACCCGGTTTCCCTGTATAGTATAAATATTTCCCACTTTCTCTGTCTGTTAAATTTGACAAAGAGTCATCGGACTCGAAACGTTAGCTCTTTTGTCTCCCTCCAGATGCTGCCAGACCTGCTGAGATTTTCCAGCATTTTCTCTTTTGTGTCTTAGCAATGTGCTTCAGATGAAAATAATTTTACAAAGGAAACGTTGACTGGAATACCAAACAGGCTTTCCGTACTTTTGGTTAGGTTTTCGGCCTGAGAAACGCCACCTTATGTCTTCATTTCATTGTAGATCAAGAACAAAGCTAAGTCAATACAAGGTAAACTATTTCTGTTTATTTCCTTCATAATATATTTAACAAAATGTAATCATTACAGTTTTAAAATTACTTCCAACTTCTAACATTTCTCTGTTTTTTTGTAGTTAATGAAATTAAATATTTGCAAAAATCATAACCGTTTATATTATAGAATCATGGAATCTACAGTGCAGAAGGAGTCCATTCGGTCCATCGAGCCTGCACCGGCCCTTGGAAAGAGCACCCTACCCAAGCCCACACCTCCACCCTATTCCCATAACCCAGTAACCCCACCCCACCTTTTTGGACACTAAGGGCAATTTTGCATGGCCAATCCACCTAACCTGCACATCTTTGGACTGTGGGAGGAAACCGGAGCACCCGGAGGAAACCGACGCACACACAGGGAGAACGTGCAGACTCTACACAGACAGTGACCCAAACTGGAAATCGAACCTGTGACCCTGGAGCTGTGAAGCAACTGTGCTAACCACTGTGCTACTGTGCTGCCCTATGTATAGAAAATGTTAAGCATTTCTCTGAGGGCAGAATTATTAAACTAAAGGCTAGTACTAACAGGATAATTTATCTTGGTGGTGTATACTTTGCTGGACCATTGTTGGGTTATCTCGTTGAGCAGTCAGAACACTACAGCTTGTTTTTCCAGCACACTCCCTGTATGCATTTGCCAGGAATGCAGTGAAAGGCAGTGAAACTGGGCGAAGATCCAGAAATATCAAATACTAAGCCTGAGCTAGAAGTTTCCTACGTGATCTGTTTCTGTTGGGGCTTCTGTCCACTCCAGACATGGTCCACTATATGGGCAGCACGGTAGCACAGTGGTTAGTACAGTTGCTTGACAGCACCAGGGTCTCGGGTTCGATTCCTGGCTTGGGTCACTGTTTGTGCGGAGTCTGCACATTCTCCCTGTGTCTGCCTGGGTTTCCTCCGGGTGCTCCGGTTTCCTCCCACAAGTCCCGAAAGACGTGCTGTTAGGTGAATTGGACATTCTGAATTCTCCCTCTGTGTATCTGAACAGGCGGCGGAGTATGGCGACTTGGGGATTTTCACAGTAACTTCATTGCAGTGTTAATGTAAGCCTACTTGTGACAATAATAAAGATTATTGATTATTGATAGAGGGAATGGGAGCTGGTGATGCATGTCCAAGGCTCTGAGTTCCCTCAGCCCAGGGTAAACTCAGAAGTGAATGGAGATCGACATTCTTTCACTTCTGGTCTGTCTCTCACATTTGAACATTTATTACCTTTTAAATCCCTGCACCTCTTATGGATCGTTTCCTGGTACTTCAATCAAATCTACTCGCCTTTAACTACCCCCTGTCAGGTAGAAGATGTATGAAATTACTTTCTAGGGAAGTACAATCTACACTAAAAATGCACCACTCCCCTCCCAACAGGCAGGTTTCCTTTTAATTGGAATCGTGGGAATGTAATGCTCCTGTGATGGAGAACTTGAATTCTGTTTTGAAAGTCTGGGAACAAGAAAGGCTGGTATCATTGGCCATGAAGTATATGATTGTTGTAAAAACCAACTGGTTCAGTAATGTCCTCGAGGGAAGGGAGCCTTCTGTAACTTACACTCCACTCTATTTCCATATTTAACTGCCCTCCGAACTAATCAGAAGGCCTCACAGTTGGGTTAAAATGATTTGAGCAGCAACCTCACCACTACCTTGTGAGGACAACTAGGATGAGCAATAAATGTTGGCCCTGCCAGTGACACTGTGAACTTATTAAAAAGAACCATGTCAAACAACAAGTTTCACTTTTTAATCCTTGGTTCATATGACGTTTTTGGAAATGTCATCAATTTTGGAGGCAGAAGCAACAGATTGCGGCACGGCATGAACGTGTCGTGATTCAGTATTTGTTGCATCTTCCTTTCTTTGGAAACCTCTCAAACCATCTTGTAGGAAAGTTCATCAGATCAAATTACTCCTCAAAAACTCCTGGGTTTAAGGTCTTCCATTTTCTACCAGGCTGCCCAAATAGACTCAAAACTGTTCTATCTAGATCCAGATAAGTGAATTTCTGATTCGAGCAGAACTCTGATCCAAGCAGAAAATTCCAGGGTATTAAACTATTTCCTATTCATTAATACAATAACAAATCCCGATCCAAGCATAACAGTTCAAAACAAAATCGCTATCCAAGCATAAAACACTTTCTGATGGCCGGCACACTGTTAAGCCAATTGGCTGCCAAAGTTAATCGAGGGATAGGAACAGGTTTTAGAAGGCTAATAATTAGTGCATTAAATGTACGATTTTGTTAAGTGCTTTCTGTTACTTTTTTGATTAACATCGCATTGCGGAATGAATTATTAATGGATTCTGCTGCAAGGATTTGCCAACTGCCTATTTTAATCTGCAGGTTATACAAATCCTGAGTTGAGCTGGACATTTCTTGGCAAACTTGTGACTATTTATCAGGATTCAACCGTATCATAATAACGGACAGTTTCATACTTGGAGTGAAACAGTATTCGGTGATCACATTTCAGTCGGTCAATTTCAAAATATAGAGATAAGTCTTCTGGTTAGATTCCTTTCATTCACTGATCTTTCAGCTCAAAACACTGGAAAATTCATCTCTAAAATAACTTGGGACAAGCATATTCTTTCTGTGCCGAACTGAAATATTCTTTGCACGCTTTTATGAAGCTTGTTTCTGCGCTAAAGCAGTTTTGTAATCAGTTTTTTATGTACCCATGTGTATGCCTGTGTCTGTATATGTCTGTGTGTGTATATGCCTGTGAATGTATATGTCTGTGTGTATGTCTGTGTATATGCCTGTGCGTATGTTTGTGTGTATGTTTGTGTGCGTATATGTCTGTGTGTGTATACATCTGTGATTGAATGTCTGTGTGTTTATGTCTGTGTGTGTTTATGTCTGTGTGTGTATCTCTGTGTGTAGATGTCTGTGTATATATGTATGCGTGTGAATATGTCTGTGTGTATATGCCAGTGTGTGTATATGCATATGTCTGTGTGTATAGGTCTGTGTATGTCTGTGTGTGTATGTTTGTGTATGTATATGTCTGTGTGCATACATCTGTGTGTGTATATGCATGCTTGTGTATACGTCTGTGTGTGCATATGTCTGTGTGTGCATACATCTGTATATGTATATGCATGCTTGTGTATACGTCTGTGTGTGCATATGTCTGTGTGTGTATGTCTGTGTGTATATGCCTCTGTGTGTATACGTCTGTGTGTGTATATGTCTGCGTATATATACCTGAGTCTGTATATGTCTGTGTGTGCGTATGTCTGTCTGTATTTGCCTGTGTGTGTATACATCTGTGTATAGGTCTGTGTGGATATATGTCTGTGTGTGTATATCTGTATGTGTATATGTCTGTTTGTATATGCCTGTGTGTATATGTTGTGTGTATATGTCTATATGTGTGTATGTCTGTGTGTATTTCTCTGTGTGTATATATGCCTGTGTGTGTATACATTTGTGTTTGTATATGTCCGTGTGTGTATGTCTGTGTGTATATGTCTGCGTGTGTATACATCTGTGTGTGTACACACGTTTGTGTGTGTATATGTCTGTGTGTATACGTGTGTGTGTGTGTATGTCTGTGTATGCGCTTGCACATACACGTGAGAGAGTGTAAGAAACATTGGTCAACATGTAAAGGGCAATTCACACATCGGTTGCAAAGCATTCTGCAGCAATTAATGTACCAACAAAACCATTTTTAATTTAAAAAATCCAGAAATACTAGCATTTCATGATGTTAATACTGAGCTGGATTTGAGTGGAAAAGTAATGATTGATTAATGATTTTAATGGACAAATCATCCATCAAACTCACAATCTTGTGAGTTGTAAAGATCCAGAACTTGCTGATCAACTTACATGCTGCTGTTTGCTTCATACAAATGGAATCTCATTAAAAGTCTATTATTTTAAAAAACTTGCTGGATTCAAACATCCCAGGCGGGATTCTCCGTCCTTCCGCGTCCCTGGAATTCTCTGTCTCGCTAGCCGGCCAACGGGGTTTCCCATTGTGGGCAGCCCCACGCCGTCGGGAAATCCCCGGGCTGCCGGCGCAACGGAGAATCCCGACAGTGGAGAATCCAGCCCTAATTGTCCACCATGCTCACTGCAGAATGTTAAGGTTGGCAGTTAGCAACCTTTTTAACAATGAGATAATACAATACCAAGCAACCTCTCTAGCCCAGAAAGAGTTGATCAGCTCAATCTCATTCCTGCAAGTAATAAATTGTTGTTAGAGATTTTACAGATGTCAGTTTTTATTTAATTTTTCCCACTCTTCCTTTTCTGTATCTTTTATTTCTCACAATCCAATCTTTCCTTATATCTCTTTCCGTACCGAATTTGACTCTAATACTCTTCTTCGCAGTTCTGATGGTTATTTCCCAATCTTTAAATCTCATTGGTTAAGGAGTTACACTGCTGGTCCTATGTTCAGTCATGTCTCAGATGTCCCGTTGTCCTAGCCACACTGTTGACACATCCAGCAAGTTATGATACAAATAATTTTCAAGGTAAAGCGTACTGGAAAATGTCTAATGATGTACACCGCAGGGTGCCATACTCCAGCAACATCTGGCCCATTACATCCCTTAAGATAGCACCTAGGCTGCAACTTGGAAAGCAACAGAACTGGGTTTTCAGGATCTGTCCCTGAACTTGCAACAAGTGTTACTGCAGGAAATTTGTGCAAAAAGGTACCTGACAACCACAAGTCAGATACAGTCACCATAAAAGATTTGCCAGACATTTCAATGTTTTGCTTTTCAGGGGCAAAGGATTTGTGTTGAACTCTCCTATACATTTTTCAAGCACTATTTAGACTAAATGTGCTCAACCCGGGAAAGCCCACGGAATATAATTTTCATAGAATCATGGAATTTACAGTGCAGAAGGAGGCCATTCGGCCCACCGGGTTCGCACTGCCCCTTGGAAAGAGCAGCCTACCCAAGCCCACACCTCCACCCCATCCCCGTAACCCAGTAATCACACCTAACTTTTTTGGACACTAAGGGGCAATTTAGCATGGCCAATCCACCTAACCTGCACATCGTTGGACTGTGGGAGGAAACCGGAGCACCCGGAGGAAACCCACGCAGTCATGGGGCGAATGTACAGACTCCGCAGACAGTGACCCAAGCCGGGAATCGAACCTGGGACCCTGGCGCTGTGAAGCAATAGTGCTAACCACTGTGCTACCGTGTTGCCCCTGACTTACATTGAGGAAAGCCATGGGATCTTCACAGCAAATTCAATAAAAAAATTTAAAAATCCCACCAACAACTGTATACATCTGGGAGCTACAACATTCACATCAACGATTGCAATCAACAATGCAGAGGATTTTAAGTTAGGCCTCGAAAGCTCGGTGCACAAATGAGGACGGAGTCAAACGTAGACTGGAGCATGCTGAATTCATACTGCTTAAAGTTTCAGTAAAATGGCTGGTTCTTAAGGGCAAATTACAGACAAAAAGCATCTTGTGCTTTCAGTTGAAAGCACATGCTCAGATCACGGCTTTCCTTTTCTTTTGTGCTATTATGGGAGGTTTGCTTGAGTCAAGGTGTGGGCACAAGAACTAATGTCATTCTGAAGCAGTTCCAAGTCACTGTATAACGTCAATTAAAATCTCACTGAAACAGTCATTGCAAGAACATGGGAGTGCAGCAATGACAAATGTCCATTGGGCCCATCAAACACAATCCATCATCAAAGTCCCATTCAGGAGGTGACCTGACCATTTTTCATCTCTTTCCCCTGTCCAACCCCACTGCTTTATGCTCTGAATGATTATGTCCCTTATGAATTGATATAATTCCCTTTTGAATGTTTTAACTGTTATGCCTACTGCACTAGGTGGCAGTCTATTCCATAAACTGATGACTCACAAAGTATGAGCAAAACAACAGGGATGGAAACCAGACTAAAGTGTTTTTCAAAAGACTGGATTTCACCGTTGAAAGGAAAATAAACTGTAAGTTGGACTTTTTCCCATCATGTGAGTTCTACGGAGGTCCTTCTAGTATAAAGTAGAAGATTAATATTATCCTAACTGTTATATTTCTTAGAATGCAGCTTAGAGTACTTTATTAATCAAATACGGAGCTCTTGTTGAATGTTAACCCTCTAAAAAAAAAAGAAATATAAAGCAGCCCCCTCTCAGAAAAAACCCCACACTTAACTACAAATCAACAAGAGGTGCCACATCAGAGCTCGACCTGTATCTCATGTAATGGCCATGAAATTGCTCAGAATTACAAAACAAAAATGTATTCTAAGGAGAACGATATATCTGGAAAACATCTAGCTTGCCAGAATAAATCAAAAATTGCTTCCAATTCTATTGGCCATTTCATGAGCCTATGCTCCTCCGAGATTAATATCAACCCTCACATTCTATAAGACTATCTGGAATCAATTTAACTTCCCAGTTTTTGGATCAAGATGGATGTCTCAATGCCTGTCCTCTCTTACCACGGAGGAAACATGAGAGGCCATTTGAGGAGTGCGGGAAAGCTTTAGGCCTGGGGAGTTTTCCACTTGGGTTTTCTGAGCGTTTTTAGCTAAAGCTCGAGTGCCAATTGTTGAGCATGCGATGTCAATTGTCAATTAGGCCCAACCGTGAAACATATTTATAAAGCAGATAATAACTTTTACTTTGTGCCTGAATTTGACTGATGCCAATTGATTTTTAAAAAGAGGTGCTCAGACATAAACATCAATGTCCATTTAAGATGCCGAGAGTGTTGTTCTTGAGCCATTTTACTGTTGTGGAGTTGTTTTCTAAACATTGCATATTTTGTGGTTAGCTCGGTGAGCTTTTATGTTGTCTCTTAAGACTGGTAATTGCTACTGATTGTACATTGCCATATTGAGCTTCACTAACATCATTTCACACGACCCTCAATCCCTCAGTGGAGAAAATGCATCCAGATGCTCATATAATTAAGATAACCATCACCACAGATAGACAGAGCCATCAGCTTAACATCCGTAGGAGAGAAAAATTCACAAATGAAACCACCTCGCATTTACATTTTTAAAAAGTTTGAAGTAGCCAGCAAGGATTCCAAGAAGCATTGTTTGCCAAACGTCATTGAATTCTTCATAGGCAAGGTTGTTTGGTGAAATTCAGTAGATATAGTGTAAATGAATTTTAGAAAAGCCTTTGGCGGGTTACAACATGGAAATGATTTAAAGTACATGGGATGAGAGGGAAGATAACGGATGGAATAAGAAGGGAGAAAGCAGGGGGCAATGTGACATTATCATAAATGTAAGAACTGCAAGGGTTAGTGAACTGTCTAAATCAACCACTAGAGGGAGCTAGATGCACAAGCATATAAGACATTGATACTAAGCCTTATGGGTGAGAGGTTGAGAAGAAAGCTAGACAACAGGCTGAACGAAAGATAGTGTGAGTGAGAGCAGATCATAATTAATGTAATAGTCTACAAATTAGTAGTAAATGAGTGTAGATTATATGTGTATTATCAACTGTGTATTATCTAGGCGTAAGCGTCAAATCCAAATTAATAGTTTTAATAAATTTATAGCTTTGTTCAATTTAAAGCTATTTTAAAGCTATACACTATGCCAACCATCCTAAAATTAACAACACAAAGAACATCACAGGTAAGATCAAGGACAGAGTGCTTGAGTGGTGTCCTGTGGTGTTCAGATTTGCTCTCTGGATCTATCGGTGATTTGGATACAGGCCCTTGAGGGCGTTTTTGAAATTTACAGATTATATCATAACACTAGATATAATTGATTATTTAGAAAGCCAAAGAAATCTGCAAGTTACATTGATAAGCTGGGGGAATGGGCTAAAAACTGGGGGTGAGTGTGAAGTGATACACTTTGCTAAACAAACTGGCGGTAATTATATTGATGGAAGGTGGCTTGATGTTCTGGAAAGGCATATATGCATTTGGGGGAACAACTTTGTGCAATGTCAAAAACACATTGCTCTCTGCATTGTCCAATCGTAGCTCAGGATATCATTATGTGACAAGGAGGCATGTTCCAATCTCAACTAGCACAGGGATTAAACCTGCACTGCTGGTATTAATCTGCGCCATGCTATGGCCACTTAGCCCACTCAGTTATCGGCCCCGAGGCACTTCAATCAAACTGTTAAAAAAGCGAATGCAATTCTAGATTTGATAACAAAAGTGGTGTAGAATACAAGAGCCAAGGGTTAATGATGAGCCTATATAAAACCTTAATAGATCTCAGTTAGAATATTGTATTCATACTATGTGAAGATATTGCAGCCTGAGAAAGTATACAACACAGGTTCATTGAGAAGCTGCTTGGTATGAGGAATGACAAATATGATAAAAGGCCTGTTAACTGATGGCATGGTGGCACAGTGGTTAGCACAGCTGTCTCACAGCGCCAGGAACCTGAGTTCAATTCTAGCCTTGGGTGACTACCTGTGCGGAGTCTGCACGTTCTTCCCGGTTCTGCGTGGGTTTCCTCCGGGTGCTCCGATTTCCTCCCACAGTCCAAAGATGTGCAAAGATGATTCTCTGGCCTCGTGGCCGGTGCCAATCCCGCTAATCCTGGCGAATAGCGGGAGAGCCCCGAAACGGGGTTTGGGTCTGGTGCCGAAATGCAATGTTCCCGTGATGTTCCCGACCCACAGTGCCTGATGCGACCTCGCTGGACATGAATCAGACTCCTGGGCAGCACGGCGGCGCAGTGGTTAGCACTGCGGTCTCACTGCACCGAGGTCCCAAGCTCCATCCCGGCTCTGGGTCACTGTCCATGTGGAGTTTGCACATTCTCCCCATGTCTGCGTGGGTTTCACCCCCAGAACCCAAAAGATGTGCAGGGTAGGTGGATTAGCCATGTTAAATTGCCCCTTAATTGGAAAAAATGAATTGGGTACTCTAAATTTATAAAACAAAATGAATCTGACTCACATATTGAAATGAATCTTAAATATCAAGGCCAAAGTCTCCCCCAGCTCCCGTGGGGGGATGGGGGAGGGCATTGGAGCCCCCGGGTGTTCAGGAACATGGTCCGGCACCTGGAAAGTGCCAATATGGCAAACTGGCAAAGCCCCAATGCCAAAGGATGAATGGGATTACAGAGTGAATAACATTGTTAGGATACCCAACGAGAACCCCCCAAAATGTTTTGATTTGTAAAATTGTGAGGAAAGGATACTCTGTATAGAATATGTGTGAAGCACGGGCAGCACGGTAGCACAGTGGTTAGCACTGTTGCTTCACAGCTCCAGGGTCCCAGGTTCAATTCCCGTCTCGGGTCACTGCCTGTGCGGAGTCTGTACGTTCTCCCCTTGTCTGCGTGGGTTTCCTCCGGGTGCTCCGGTTTCCTCCCACAGTCCAAAGATGTGCAGGTTAGGTGGATTGGCCATGTTAAATTGCTCTTAGTGTCGAAAAAGGTTGGGTGGGGTTACTGGGTTATGGGGCTACAGGAGGTGTGGGCTTAAATGGGGTGCTCTTTCCAAGGGCCGGTGCAGACTCAATGGGCTGAATGGCCTTCTTCTTTAAACATAGAATAGTTTAAACTCTATGTAAACTATGAAGACGTCAGTTCAGTCCATAAGAGGGTCATTCAGGAGTCTGCAGCGGGGAGTAAGCGGTTTTTGAACCTGTTTGTGCATGTTCTCAGTCTTTCTGATGGAAGAGGTTGGAAGAGAGAATAACCTGGCTGGGAGGGGGTCTTTGATTATGCTTCCCGCTTTCCCCAGGCAGCGGGAGGTGTAGACAGAGTCAATGGATGGGAGGCGGGTTTGTGTGATGGACTGGGCTGTGTTCACTACTCTCTAGTTCTTTGCAGTCTTGGACTGAGCAGTTGCCAGACCAGGCTGTGGTGCAGCCAGATAGGATGCTTTCTATGCTGCATCTGAAAAAAATTAGTAACAGGCAGTGTGGACATGCCGAATTTCCTTAGTTTCCTGAGGAAGTATAGGTGCTGCTGTGCTTTTTTGGTGGTAACGTCGACGTGGGTGTTCCAGTCTAGGACTGATTGTTGGTGATGTGCACACCTAGGAATTTGAAGCTGTCAACCATCTCCACCTCGGCACCATTGATGCAGTCAGGGATGTGCATGGTACTTTGCTTCCTGAAGTCAATGACCAACTCTTTAGTTTTGCTAACATTGAGGGAGAGATTGTTGTTATTACACCATGCCACTAGGTTCTCTATCTCCCTCCTGTATTTTATTTTAGAATTTACAGAGCACCCTACATAAGCCAGGTTTCCGCCCTATCCCCGTAACCCAATAACCCCACCTAACCTTTTGGACACAGGAGCAATTTATCATGGCCAATCCACCTAACCTGTACATCTTTGGAGTGTGGGGGGAAACCGGACCACCTGCAGGAAACCCACGCAAACACGGGGAGAACGTACATACTCCGCACAGACAGTGACCAACATTGGTGGATCTACTGACTTAGTTGAGCAGGTTCTGCAGGTGGAAGCAAATTTGTGGTGAAGACCATGCCTGTGGAACTTAGTATGGTTAGTACGCTGCTGTCGACTGAGAGTCCGACTAGCTCCCAGAGGGATTGGAGCTGAAATTCCTCAAAAGGAAGACAGAGTTTGAAGGACTTTGTGACTCAGTGGGATCATCACAATCTGAGTGGACAGCTGACCAATTTATAAACTCTGTCTCAGCTGCCTCTGCCACTTACTGTGCAACTTACGGTTTAAGTAAATGAAAATTTGCCGACTAATTCATGTTTAACTCATGTTAATTCTGAATGTTGAAGTATATAGATATTATTTACTATTTTCCTCGTTGACTCTTGTGCGGTCAAAAATTCTTCTGTTTAAACCGTGGAATCTTGTTGACTTCATTAAAAAAAAAGTTCCTGGTCTCCACCAGGATTGAAACAATCTCTGCAAAGGTTGGTAATGTCCAGCTGTCTCCATTTGGGTCTATTTTACTGAAGAACAATGGCAAATTGATGTGAAAGCTCCTTATGCCTGGGTGTTCTTTACAGAAATGGGTGCACCGCAGTCAACTTATATTGACGAACAGCTGGGCCTCGGAGTTGGGTTGTTCGTTTCATGAGCCATCTGGAAGTTCATTTAATTCACAGCATTACACATCTGTGAGCAATTGAAAGAACTATAGCTTCATCTTTACTTTAAATATATCATACACCTTTAAGCGTTGAACAGGTTGGGTGTCTCAGTGTAGATTTGACACAAGGTACATAGAACTTCACGAGTGTTGAATGATTGTGATTTCGTTGTTATTAAATAATTAATCCCTCCATTTTAGTAGATGAAACAAGAGTGAAATGGAGCTGTGCAGGTTAGAAATGCCCCTGGTCCAATTCTGCAGCGCTGACTGATTTCAATGAGATTGGCAGTAGAGATGCTGCAATTAGCTTCAACATCTGTGTGCCAGGGAGTGGAAACATCAGCGGCGCTCCTTCTCCCTGT